>NW_026910432.1:0-13075 GCF_963691925.1 Scomber scombrus | reverse complement strand
ACTGTGTACTTCATTCGATATCCATCATATGAATACGCTTGTGTTGATTGGTTGTGAGCAAGTCCGTATAAATAGTCATATTTTCTAGCTCTGGGTGCAAAAAGGATTGATTGCAGGTATCGATTGATGGGAGATGTTTCAATGCTACTTGGTATCAATTTATTTTGGTCGATACCTTAAAGATATAGAGATATAAGAGAACTGATAGCCAGGGTTAGTTCCAGGGATGAGAACCATACTAAACCTTAGCACTGTCACTCTATAACAAAAAAAAGCACTTTTCATGATTGTAGTCAGCCATATTGTTTCTTTTTTTCCATTTCTTTATTATCTTTGTCTTATTTTGCCTTAATTCTATAGCTGAAAGTGCAGAGAGACAAGAAACATGCAGGTGTAGAGGATGAGATTTAAAATGCAACAAACATCCGAAGCCAAAGTCGAACCGTAGGCGTCGTGTTTATCTGGTGTGAAGTTCTTTCATTTTTCATTATGCATTGAAGTGATAAACAGCAGGTGTGATATCACCATGTAGTTGCTGCTTCAGCTCTCAGCAGTGTGAACTCAGATATACAGACCTGGATTGCTTTTGATACAGGGAAAAAAAAAGTCTAAATTTAATTATTTGGAGGCGAGGAAAAAGCTCGACTGTGTATTTTTTCTTATGCAATTTACAGAATAA
Organism: Scomber scombrus; assembly: GCF_963691925.1. Taxonomy (NCBI): domain Eukaryota; kingdom Metazoa; phylum Chordata; class Actinopteri; order Scombriformes; family Scombridae; genus Scomber; species Scomber scombrus. The sequence continues at coordinate 12,396 of NW_026910432.1, read as the reverse complement.
ACTGAATTATGGAGGAAACTGCTTTCACTGCAAAAACACACATACAGTATTTGTAGTAATAAGATAACACAAGAGTCATATTGGTGTTGTCAGAATGTTAATATAACTGGGTTTGATATTGATATTGCACAGATTTAAAAGTGGAGTCGAGTCAAGGAAGGAAGGGAGGGAGGAAGGAAGGGAAGAAGAAGGAAGGAAAGGAGGGAAGAAGGAAGGAAAGGAGGGAAGGAGGAAGGAAGGAGGGAGGAAGGAAAGGAGGGAAGGAAAGAAGGAGGGAGGGAAGAAGGAAGGAAGGGTGGATGGAAGGGAGGAAGAAGGAAGGGAGGGAGGAAAGGAAAGAAGGAAGGGAGGAGGGAGGGAGGAAAGAAGGAAGGGAGGAAGGAAGGAAAGAAGGACAGAGGAAAGGAGGAAGGAAAGGAAGGAAGGAAGGAAGGAGGGAGGGAAGAAGGAAGGAAGGGAGGATGGAAGGAAGGAAGAAGGAAGGAAAGGAGAGAAGGAAGGGAGGAAGGAAGGACAGATGGAGGAAAGAAGGAAGGAAAGGAAGGAAGGAAGGAAGGAGGGATGGAAGAAGGAAGGAAGGGAGGATCGAAGGGATGAAGAAGGAAGGAAAGGAGGGAGGAAGGAAAGGAGGGAGGAAAAGAAAGAAGGAAGGATGGAGGAAAGAAGGTAGGAAGGAAGGTAGGAGGGAGGGAGGAAGGAAGGAAAGAAGGACAGAGGAAATAAGGAAGGGAGGAACGAAGGAAGGGGGGAAACAAGGAACAGTCAAAACAGACGGGGTGAATTTGACCCGGGAGGACGACAAAAAGGTTAAAGTATAAAACAAAGTAAAAGACTAAAGTGCTGAGGATGAGTAGATTCCTAGAAAATGTCAGCGATGCACGTTAACCATCCTTCTCCTTCTTTAGCGAAAAAACATAGAGGCACGAAAGTCAAAGGGAATCCCTCGAGAGATACGGCAAAAAAAAAAAAAGAGCGAGTGAAAGAACGTTTAGGAAGCTGTTTGCAGAGAGTCTCATCAGTGCAAAGATGAATGAAAGTAAAACAGAAGGACGATAAACAAGCTTCGAGTGCTGCCTGGCTCAACTTAATTATTAAGTCAGAGGGAAAGAATCAGCAGAGTAGATAAAAACAGTCTTGGCAAGGTTTCCTCGACTGTGAGAGCACTTTATGTTGCACGTGCACTGCCTTTTATTTTCTGCATGATTAGCTTTACCTTTCTCTTTATATATATATAGTGGACACATATAGAGAAAAACTCCTATATATAGTGGCTAAAAATGAAAAATGGGAAGCTTTCAGATCATAAGGAGATTCCCTGGTGTAACTGCTTCATCCTCTATAAGTGATGCTGTCAGATATTGAAGGCAGCAGCAGCAGCAGCAGCAGCAGCAGCAGCAGCGACTGACTCACAGCTTCCTGTTTCCTCCCGCTAATAGCCACAGTCATTTGTTCTAATGTAATGATCGCCGTGCCACCGCTGCATGTGGAGGTCAGCGGTGGTCTTACAGCGAGGACCCCTGTCTAAATGAATCAATAGGATAGTGGTGTAGAGAGCAGCGGGATCATCGTTGGATCTATCTTTCCTCTGAAACCAGCACCGCTCTGTCGCTTCTTTAAGAGAAGATGCAGCCCACACACACAGAGTTCACACTGCAGAACACGAGCATTATAAAGCATTAAAGAAGGAAGCAGTGTGCATTTTCTATTGTAGTGTGAAGGTTCGTGGATGTAAAGATGGAGCTAGTAAGGTTGAAAACAGTCCGCCATGTTTCCTATTTTCCCACCAAGGCTCACATGAATGAGATAAAAGCTTCTTTTTTTCTGTTTTCTAAGAGATTCAAGGATGTATGAAAGATTAATAGTGACTTTCAAGGAAATTTCAGGGAGATTCAAGGATGTTGAAGCTAAATTTGATGATGTTTCAGGGAAATGCAAGGACATTTACAATGTTTATGAAAGATTTTTTTGGGGATTTAAGGATATTTCAGGCAGATTCAAGGATGTTAAAAGGACATTTAGTGATGTTTCAGGCAGATTCAAGGATGCATAAATAAAATTCAATGACGTTAGAGGCAGATTCAAGGATATTTACAATGTTTATGAAAGATTAATAGTGAGATTTGAGGACGTTTGAGAGAGATTCAAGGAGGATTTTGATGTTTATTAAAGATTAATAGTGACTTTCAAGGATATTTCAGGCAGATTCAAGGATGTTGAAACTAAATTTGATGATGTTTCAGACAGATTCAAGGATATTTACAATGTTTATGAAAGATTAATAGTGACTTTCAAGGAAATTTCAGGGAGATTCAAGGATGTTGAAGCTAAATTTGATGATGTTTCAGGGAAATGCAAGGACATTTACAATGTTTATGACTAATAGTGAGATTTAAGGATGTTTGAGAGAGAATCAAGGATGTTAAAATGAAATTCAGTGATGTTTCAGGCAGATTCAAGGATATTTACAATGTTTATGAAAGATTAATAGTGAGATTTGAGGACGTTTGAGGCAGATTCAAGGATGATTTTGATGTTTATGAAAGATTAATAGTGACATTCAAGGATATTTCAGGGAGATTCAAGGATGTTGAAACTAAATTTGATGATGTTTCAGGCAGATTCAAGGATATTTACAATGTTTATGAAAGATTAATAGTGGGATTTAACGAATATTTCAGGGAGATTCAAGGATGAGAGCTCTAGCACACTTTTTCTTTGGGGGCTTGTGGAGGTTAAAAGTGGTGGACTTTTAACCTCCACAAAGCGTTTTAGCATCTTTAAGCTCATTGTTGTTGTTTCTCGTCAGCCTCGTTTCCAGCTGCACCCATCATCTGTTTTTTTAAAGTGAAGAAGCTCTCATGACCCCCACTGTACTCTACCTTTGTTAGATAGAACACAGTAGAGAGAGAGAGAGAGAGAGAGAGGACAAAATGTGGAGATAAAGAAAGAAAATTAACCAAATCCCTTCTATAGTTTAAAAAGATGTGTGACTCAGTTTGCTGGTTGAGCCCCAAAACAAACAACAAAAAGCCGACAGTCCATCTCCTCATGGATCGAATGCTTATCATACTGCTGTTAGATTATTATTAGTGTGTGTGTGTGTGTGTGTGTGTGGGTGACACAGTGCTGTCAGCGGGTCTAGAGGTCGGTCGTGTCACGCTGCCCGAAGCTCGCTCTGTCGCTGTGAGTCTTTGTCAGCGCTCCACACCAGCCTTTCCTCTCTGTGGGCCTCCGCGGACCCTCGCACCAAAGCATCTGTGCCACTGCCCCCGAGAGCTCTGGAGGGGCTTCGTCCAGCCATATGAGACCCTCGCACCATTGTTAAGGCCCATTTATGCTCAACGTTAAATACGGATATGGATACGGACGGAGCTTTCTGTCCGTGCTCCGCGTTCATTTCGTCCGTATTTCTGCACATTTCCGAGTCCGGTCCTCTGAAATGAGACCAACGCGGAAGTAACTTAAAACTGCATTCTATCAAAAGGCCACCAGGGGGCGACCGTTTTGGTGTCAAAAGGACTTCCGTCTCTATACAAGTCAATGGAGAATTCACCAACTTCTCAATTGATTTCTAACCTCAGTTAACGTTTTCAAAATGTGTTTATGGTCTCAATCGCTAGTTTAAAGCCTTCTTCAATGCAGTATGATGTTCATTTGGGACATTTTGGCCTCCCTGATTTTATATGTGACGATAAAGCAGGGTATGCATTAGGGCGTGGCTACGTCGTGATTGACAGGTTGATTGGTTCACAGGTTCAGGAGGGCGCCTCATGCCCCTCCTGATGCCCTTATAAGTAGAATCCGTCTTTTTATTTTTCCCAGCATGCACCTGAAATTTTCAAGATGGCGCTGCCCGGATCCGAAACTATTGGCTTCCGAGCAGCAGTCCACAAATCAATGGGTGACGTCACGGATGTTACGTCCATTTCTTATATATAGTCTATGGTTTGTTGTTGTAATAAACTTTTGACTCTGTGCTGCCCCCTGGTGGATGTATTGGTTAACATCCACGCCGACGTAAAGGACGCATGGAAGTACGTACGTTGAGCATAAATGGGCCTTTAGGAACCTCTAAAAAATTAACAAACCAGTCCAGCAGCTTTTCCTTTCATGTAAGACTTGTTTGAGAGACGAGCGAGCAGATGGAGGCGTGTCATTGATTGGTTATGATAAGCACTACTGATTAGCGTGTCATCCTTTGATCTACAGTTAGTGCTCCTCTGGGAGGGACGATGACTGCCGAGCCATTAACCGGAAAAGTGTATTTCGACCCTCCTCGACTGCTCTGACCTCACGTAACCTCACGATCGGTCACACAGAGGAGCATCACGCGTCAGAAGAATGTCTTAAATAATCCGTCTGCAGGGTTTAAATTCGTCTGCTCCTCTTTTATTATTTATTTTTATGAGGATGGGAATTATTTTGTTTTAATTAACACTGTAATTATTCTCGTTTGTCCTGTGTGGATTTGCAATTCTCCACTCACGTGTAATGAATCTCCGCTGATCTGACAGGCGAGGATTTAGAGCGGCTTTCACCTCTGAATCCCCGCTGTAGATACCAGGAAGAGGAAGAGGAGGAGGAGTGAGGAGACGGTTTCATACAAGATGCAGCATTTAATTCTTATTTCTGATGTATTTCAAATGTTTTCTCTATTGTTTCTTTCTATAATATGTCAGTTTATTGTGAGACATGTCCTTTAAAATATCCTAAAGCTTGAGGAAATGCATTCAAATAACTTGTTGCATCCAAAACTGAAAGAAAAGCACTCTCCTAACTTTATTATTTGTAGTTTTGTACTTGCTAAATGTTAATCATGCCATGTTGTTGCTGTATCATTTAGTAAAATCATCATTTAAGTCATTTATCAAGCAAGTTTTACAGGTTCCAACTTCTCAAATATGAAGATTTGCTGTTTTATACGAGCATAAATCGATTACTTTTGGGTTTTTGGACGGTTGCTCAGACAAATCAAGCAATTTAAAGACATCATTTTGGACTCTGGAAACATTTCTCTTAATATTTGTAACATTTTCTTAGATATTAGGCAATAAGGAGATGAAAGGCTGCTACTAAGTAATACTTTCATCATTGTTTAATCTGCTTGAGTCTAGAAAAAAATGCTCTTTATAAACTACCAGAGCTAAAGATGATGCCTTTGAATGTCTTCTTCTCTCCAACCAACAATCCTACAGCCAAGAAAATCAATTTACAATCAATTAAAACAGAGAAAAGGAGAAAACCGTTAAATGGGAGAACCTTGAACCAAAGATCGTTAGCTGATAATTAAATAGTTGCAGATTGGATTCAGATTTTAAGCTTTTTCTACACTAAATTTAAGCTCTTCACCTCAGACTCATGCATGTGTGTTTGCATGTAAAAAATAACAGAGACACACGATCACAGACACACGACAAGCAGATGGACCGACTGTGTGAGCGGCAACTGAGGAGAAACAAATGAGGGGAGTGACAGAAGAGGAGGAGGAGGAGGAGGAGGAGGAGAGTCGAGGGAGTGCGGAGAGACAGAGATAGAGAGGCAGAATCACTCAAGTAGCACTGGGGAAGCTTGTGATAGAGAGAGAGAGAGAGAGTGTGTGTATATGTGTGTGTGTGTGTGCAGGACAAACACTGACAGGCTGAGACACACAGAGTGGAGAAAAAAAAGAGGGAGCTCTGCATCGGGGCGGCGGCGACACCTGAGAGGCAGCAGCTTCATTTAACATCAGGAGGAGAGTCGGTCGCAGGCAGGCAGGCACAACAGCGGAGACTGGTGTAGATAAACTGCTTCCTTGTGGAGCAGCAGGAGGAGGAAGAGGAGGAGGAGGAGGAGCAGGAGGAGAACGTGTTGCAAAGACTGGAGCTTGAGAGCAAATAGACAGAGAGAGGCATCACTGCCACCTGACTCACATACTGGGAGTCAGCCTCCTGCAGCACCTGCAGCGGCAGTCTGAGCATCAAGGAGACTGGGGGGCAGATGGGGAGCGAGCTGCTGAGATTATGCGCGGGGCAGCGAGCTCCTGTGGATTCCCCGTCTTTTGCATCAGCAGCAGCAGCAGCAGCAGGAGGAGGAGCAGGAGGAGCTGTGGCTCTACAGATAGCAGCAGAGCTAGCTGGAGCTGCAGCAAAATAAGAAGCTCTGAAGCTGTTTATTTACCCAGACATGAAGGTAGCATTCACAGCCAAGGTGTAAAACAAGACTCAGCGGTCGATGTAGCCACGACGCTGTTGAACGTACCTGTAGCCAGAGCAGCGACGGCAGCTGCAGCACTGGTGCCAAGGTGAACACACACCAGTGCAGTTAGGTTGTAGTTGTAGCAGTAACAGAGAAGGTGGGGGGGGCAGTGGCTCAGGACACTGAATGACCAGTGTGGCTGATGAAGGCCACCTGGATCCGCTTGTTGAAACGAGCCAAGGGAGGTCGAGTCAAGAGCTCCGACGACTGTGTAAGTTGATCTTTTTTTGAGTGTGTTTATGTTGTGAAAGTTGGTGTGTGTGTGTGTGCATGCAATAAGTCTCCAATGCATCCATCAGTGCATGAAGGGTGGAGTTGTGTGTGTGTGTGTTGTCTGCTGATGATGGTGATGATGATGAGAAGCTGGGTGTTGTTATCACTTATACGGCTGTCACATTCTGGGCAGAGCTCCACATCACCTCCGTCTGACCCGCCGGGGTTTTCTCCCTCACGCCCCGTCGTTAGCTGTGATTTTGATGTCATAATCACAGCAGATCAGGTGTGTTCACATAGCTCATAAAAGAATAAAAGTAAAAAAACTGAGGGTAATGTGGAGTAAGTTGCAGATTTAGGATATTACTGCTCAGGCTGACTGGAGCTCGAGCAACATTCGACGCACGTTTTGATGCTTGTTGATGTTTTTTTGAAGCTGCTGGGAGGTGAATATAATCCTGAATGTGATGACAGATGAAAGCAGCTCATGGATACTAAATGAGCTGGGTGTGTGATGAGTTATTCATATCAGGTAGAAAAGAGAGCGAGACATGACTGAGTGGTGATTGACGAGCAAGCACGGGGTTTGACGTAAGATGGAGGATATAAATATGAATAACCTTGTGTTTTATCTATGGAAACAACATTTAGTGTCATCTCTAAACATAAGTCTGGTAATGGAAGTGCAGGAGGAGGAGGTGGAGGAGGAGGAGAGGTATGATCCTTCTTTTTTTGTGTGTGTATGTGATGGCTGGGTAATACTAATCAGGCACAGACCCAGGCAGGCTATTTTTAAATCAGACAGCAGAGTGTAATGGTGCAGTGAGATGAATGAGAGACCTTGTGTGGGAGCCACCGTCGCGTGCAGGTGAAGATAAAGCTGCCTCCACTTACTGACAAATCCCTGCTTTTAATTACAGACCCTGATTCATGCAATTTAAAAATAAAGAAAAAGGCAAAAGGCGAGTAATCTGTAGTCTGTGTGCAAGGTAAGGGTTATTATTCATGACAACATCCACCAATTAAATTCAATTATAAAACTTTTTCTCACATTTTTGTAGCTTTGAAGCCAAATGCAGCAACTAAATAAGGTTGATTTCATGGTAATTATTAACAAATCATAGATGGAAAATGAACAGAAGTTGTATCTGTCGTCTGTTAATATTTGTGTCTGGTGTTATAAAAATAAACAGTTTATAAAATGAAGGTGGTGGCCGGTTGATAGCGACAAAATCTCATAAAAAAAACAATATTTTTGACCAATAAGTCGATATCAGTATTATCTGCTTTCACAAGATATTTACACTGTGAGGCATTTGATTAATAATCATTAGTAATGTGGATGTAATGACTTACCCACTAAATGGGTAAAAGCAAATAATAGAAGAGCTTAAACAGTCTGTTAAGTTCAGGAAGTGGAATAATTTTACTGTGATGCTGCCTTTAAAAACCAGGAAAAGACAATATATCAATATAATATCTATACATATATAAATGAAAAGCTTTACTGTACTTCAGCTTTTCTGCTGTTACTGTCTGTTTTTGAGTCAAGGAAGGAAGGGAGGAAGAAGGAAGGAAAGGAAGGAGGAAGGAAGGAAGGAAGGAGGGAAGGAAGGAAGGAAGGAAAGGAGGGAGGAAAGAAGGAAGGTAGGAGGGAGGAAGGGAGGAAAGAAGGAAGGTAGGAGGGAGGAAAGGAAAAGAAGGAAGGAAGAAAGGGAGGGAGGAAGGAAAGGAGGGAGGAAGGAAGGTGGGAGGGAGGGAGGGAGGGAGAAAGGAAAAGAGGAAGGGAGGAAGGAAGGAAAGAAGGACAGAGGAAAGAAGGAAGGTAATGGGGAGGAAAGAAAGAGAGAAGGCAAGAAGGAGGGAAGGAAAGAAGGAAGGAAGGATGGAGGAAGGAAAGAAAGAGAAGGAGGGAGGAAGGAAAGAAAGAAGGAAGGGAGGAAAGAAGGAACAGTTAAAACAGACGGGGTCAATTTGACCCGGCAGGACGACACTGGTGAATAAACACTGCAGCAGTTATTTCTGTTTTAATGTCCTATAAGACGTGTGATGTGAGATGGAAGTGTGTTGATGATGGTGGTTTGTGCTTCTGCAGTGTGTCCGGCTGTATAATCGTATGTTTTGGGGTATTTCTGAGTGTCTGTGTCGAGTAAATCTGTCACCACACACACACACACACACACACACACACACACACACACACACACACACACACACACACAGAGTCACACTGGGACCTGGTGTTCCTCAACATTTCCCCCCAGTGTTTTGTCACAGAGGGATCACAACAAATCTGCAGGCGAGCAGCTGTGAGAGCGCTAAGGATAGAAGAGGGAAGAAGAAGAGGAGGAAGAAGGGAGGAGAGAGGAGGAGGAGGAGAAGAGCTGCTGGTGATGTGATTACATGAAAGACAGTTTGTGTCCTTTGGCATCGTTTCTGTGGAAAAGAAGAGGAGGCGTCGACGATTTGCCGCCAATCCAATCAGCTGGTTGATTGGAGGTTTCACAGCAACAGATGAAAGAAACTGAGGATGAAGATTTAGTTAATTATGCCCCAGAAGATATCAGGGGAAGCAGCTCGTTAGATGTTTAAAAAAGAAGGCTAAAAACTCACTTCTTCACTTATCCTTTAACGAGCTTTTCTGACAGACAAATGTTGTATTTACTTGATTTTTTGTCTTGTTACTTTTATTTCCCATCTTATATTACATGAATCTTTCTTTGTGCTTTTTTTAAGCATTGCTTTATGTTCCTTTTAGGCCCTTCTTAATGTGAAGCTCTGGTAATTTCTTTAGTTTTAAAGCACTTTAACCCTCCTGTTGTCCTCGAGTCAGGAAGGAAGGAAGGGAGGGGAGGGAGGAAGGAAGAAGGAAGGAGGGAAGGAAAGGAGGAAGGAAGAGAGGAAGAAGGAAGGAAGGAAGGAGGGAGGGAGAAATGAAAAGAGGAAGGGAAGAAAGAAGGACAGAGGAAAGAAGGAAGGAAAGAAGGAGGGAAGGAAAGAAGGAAGGAAGAGAGGAAGAGGGAAGGGAAGAAGGAGGGAAGGAAGGAAATAAGGGAGGAAGGAAGGAGGGAAGGTAGGAGGGAGGGAGGAAAGAAGGAAGGAGGAAAGAAGGAAGGAGGAAAGAAGGAAGGAGGAAGAGGGAAGGAAAGAAGGAAGGAAGAGAGGAAGAGGGAAGGGAAGAAGGAGGGAAGGAAGGAAATAAGGGAGGAAGGAAGGAGGGAAGGTAGGAGGGAGGGAGGAAAGAAGGAAGGAGGAAAGAAGGAAGGAAGGAAGAAGGAAGGAAAGAAGGAACAGTCAAAACAGAAAGGGTCAATTTGACCCGGGAGGACGACACAAAGGTTAATCTGCATCTCTTGTATTAAAGGTGCTGCACTAATAAAGTTATTATAATAATTGTGATTCTAGTCGTTGCAGTGAATGATGTTAATGCCTGAGCTTCACACTTCAGTCTGTGTGAGTGTGTTTAAACATCTGTAAGTTGCACATCAGACTCTCAACTCCACTGTTGAACAATCAAAGCATCATCTTCATCTCTTGTGTTTCTCAGCTGATGGCACCTGTTGATTTTTTAAAGAAAAGTGTGAGCTCATTTTCATCTTTTGTGTCTCCGCAGGGTTCGGCCGACTCCTACACCAGCCGTCCATCAGACTCCGATGTGTCCCTGGAGGAGGATAAGGAGGCAGTGCGCAGAGAGGCAGAGCGACAGGCTCAGGCACAGCTCGACAAGGCCAAGGTAGGGTTTCCAAGTCTCGACTCCATGAGCTGCAGCAGAGGGCTGCATGTTTTAAATCAGGGGGTGTCAGACTAGGCGCCAGAACCGGCTCACCAAAAGGGTCGAACCCGGCCAACTGGAGAACTTTGCAAAATATAAAAATTGGAAAAAAGTAACGCCAAATTTTCACTCACCATTCACAGTCAGAGCTTCTGAGTGTAGATGTTCAACTTCCTCCCTTCTTCCTCCTTTCCTCCCTCCCTTCCTTCCTTCTTCCTCCCTTTCTTCCTTCTTCCTCCTTTCCTTCCTTCCTTCCCTCCTTCCTCCCTCCCTTCCTCCCTTCCTCCATCCCTTCCTCCCTTCCTCCTCCCTCCTTTCCTTCCTTCCTTCTTCCTCCTTTCCTTCCATCCTTCCTCCCTTCCTCCTTTCCTTCCTTCCCTTCCTTCCTTCTTTCCTTCCTTCCCTCTTTCCTTCCTCCCTCCTTTCCTTCCTTCTTCCTCCCCTTCCTTCCCTCCTTCCTTCCCTCTTTCCTTCCTCCCTTCCCTTCCTTCTTCATCCTTTCCTTCCCTCCTTCCTTCCTCCTTTCCTTCCTTCTTCCTCCCCTTCCTCCCTCCCTTCCTTCCTTCTTCCTCCCTTCCTCCCTCCCTCCCTCCCTCCCTTCCTTCTTCCTTCCTTCCTTCCTTAACTCGAGGACAACAGGAGGGTTAAAAATGACACATTAATTAGCGAGGGGACAATACCTGGAGAGGAAATGATGAGAGGATCAGTCTTGTTATGAATTTTCCTCAACATTGGTGCAACTTCTCTAGCTTCTCTCTCTCATACTTTAACATAATGACACAATTAATCATATGGGGCCAATTTCCTGGAGTGGGATTAAGTGTTAGTCCAAGATTAGACTTGTTTTATATTGACAGAGTCTTGTCTTTAGTTTAGGACTAGTCTTAATATCTGACCATGGTGTTTTATTAATCCTGGTGTGTAACATTAGCCGGCAATGCTGCGGTAATAACTAGATGACTATAAGTGAAGAAGGATATTAGAGCAGTTTTTAGCTCGTTTCTCAAGAAGAAGAAGAAGAAGAAGAAGAAGAAGAAGAAGAAGAAGAAGAAGGAGGAGAAAAGGGTTGATGTGAGAGGTTAGGGGGCCTCGGAGGGCTCGGTGTCACTGTTTATCAGAGCCTCGCCTGTTCTGTTCTGTTCTGTTCTGTTCTGGGCCACAATTAGCAGCATATAAACAAACACACACACACACACACACACACACACACACACACACACACACACACACACACACACACACACGGTTTCTTTCCTTTTTGCGCGGCAGGAATTGCAATCAGAGCTTCCTTTCCACACACACACACACACACACACACACACACACAAAAATCACTCACTGGGGCTGTTAAGATTTCTTCGCCTTTGATCTGCTGTGAAATAATTTGTCTCTCTCTTCGTGCACATTGTGTTCTCGCTCCCCTCGTCGCTCGTTCACGCCGTTTCTATTTTTTGCGTATTAATTCAAGCGAGTGTCTGAAAAATGTGTTTATTGTCTCTAACGGGGTTGTTTAGTGTCTGTAACAGCTAGCTGACTCATTAGCTGTGAGCTGTGAGCTTTTGGCTATCCATCCGAACGAGCAGACTTTTCTTTTTCTTTTTCTTTTTCTTCTCTCTCTCCTCCAGCGAGCGTCGTGTCGCTGTGTAGCTCGTAGCTTTTTTGGCAAAGACGGATCATTCCAGCAGATCTGTGTTGTTATTTTCCAGAGTCAACCCCTCTCTCTCTCTCTCTCTGTCTCTCTCTCTCTCTCTTGCTCTCTCGCTCTCTCTCTCTCATCTCTCTCTCTCTGTGTCGCTCTCTCTCTTACTCTCTCTCTCTCTCTCTTACTCTCTCTCTCTCTCTCCCTCTCTCTCTCTCCCTCTCTCTCTCTCGCTCTCTCTCGCTCTCTCTCTCTCTCTCGCTCTGTCCCTCTCTCTCTCTCTCTCTCTCTCTTTCTCTCTCTCTCTCTCTCCTGCTCTCTCTCTCCCCCCCCTCTCTCTCCCTCTCTCTCTCCCTTTCTCTCTCTCTCTCTCTCTCCCTCTCTCTCCCTCTCTCTCTCTCGCTCTGTCGCTCTCTCTCTCTCTCTCTCTCTCTCTCTCTCTCTCTCTCTCTCTCTCTCTCTCTCTCTCTCTCTCACTAATTAAAAGATAAGTTGGCTTTACAGATAACCTGACGTAGATTACCCCCGCTAGCATTTA
>NW_026910431.1:0-14743 GCF_963691925.1 Scomber scombrus | reverse complement strand
GGAAGGACAGAGGAAAGAGGAAGGTAGGTGGGAGGAAAAAAAGAGTGAAGGAGGGAGGAAGGAAAAGAGGAAGGGAGGACGGAGGAAATAAGGAAGGAAGGTAGGAGGGAGGGAGGTAGGAAAAGAGGAAGGGAGGAAGGACAGAGGAAAGAGGAAGGTAGGTGGGAGGGAAAAAAGAGTGAGGAGGGAGGAAAGAAAGAGAGAAGGGAGGACGGAGGAAATAAGGAAGGACGGTAGGAGGGAGGGAAGTAGGAAAAGAGGAAAAGAGGAAGGGAGGAAGGACAGAGGAAAGAGGAAGGTAGGTGGGAGGAAAGAAAGAGAGTAGAAGGGAGGAAGGAAAAGAGGAAGGGAGGACGGAGGAAATAAGGAAGGAAGGTAGGAGGGAGGGAGGTAGGAAAAGAGGAAAAGAGGAAGGAAGGAAAGAAGGACAGGAAAGAAGGAAGGTAGGGGGAAGGAAAGAAAGAAGGACGGAAGGTAGGAGGAAAGAAGGAACAGTCAAACAGACGGGGTCATTTTGACCCGGGAGGACGACACGAACGTTAAATCAATCAAATGTCTCTTAATCAGCGTTAACGATGAAAGTAAAGACTTAAAAATGAACAAAAACAGTGTGTAGGAGGCATTCATTGTTCCTGACAGCGTCTCCAGTTACGATGCTTTTGGGAAACGAGGTTCATAAGAAGGTTTTATGATTATATTAAGATGCTTTTGTCCCTGGTTGGTTCATATTGAAGCTTCATTAACAAACATCTGCTTCGTCCCTCTGTGATTCTGCTACTGTACATATGTGTGTACAGACTGTGTTCTCAGGTGAAACTGAGCATGAAGGACTGCGTGTGTGTGTGTGTGTGTGTGTGTGTGTGTGTGTGTGTGTGTGTGTGTGTGTGTGTGTGTGTGTGTGTGTGTGTGTGATGTTGTCCTTGAGCCTCGGGCTGGCAGATGTTTGATTGGCGGCACTGCTGAAGCACGAGAGGTCATCTGTTGTCTTTCATGCTCAATTAAGTCCTTCCTACCCGCCCTGCTACCTCACTGCCAGAAAAACACACACACGTTTTATGCTTAATATACTTGTGAGGACCTTCATTTACATGCAACTAAATGTGTAAACCTTATTCTGACCTGATTCTAGCCTTCAGGACGTAACCTTTCAAAGTGAGGACTGAAAATAGTCCAAAAATGTCTTAACTTGAAAATAAACGGAGAGCATGTACACATACATACACACAGACAAACATACATCATCCTGTCAGAATAGCTGACTCTATTATGTACAGTACACACACACACACACACACACACACACACACACACACACACACACACACACACACACACACACACACAGCAGCCAAACACACTGTAGGAAAAGTACCAGCATGTATTTACAATTAAACCTCAGTTGAATATGATGAGTCATGCTGTGTGTGTGTGTGTGTGTGTGTGTGTGTGTCTGTGTGTGTGTGTGTGTGTGTGTGTGTGTGTGTGTATATTAGAGGTCAAATGCAGATCCAAAACAGAGCAGTGGATAATTAACATTAATCTTTTGTTTCTAACGCTACACTGTTTTAATTTAATGTGATTGTTTTTTAAAGCTGTAACGTTGCTGGATCAATAGTTGTTGCACTAAAACTGACTTTAAGGATTCAATAGCATAACGCAATGTAATGTAACATAACGTAACAACACCGTAACGTAACTTAACATAATGTAGCAACAACATAACGTAACATATCGTAACAATACCGTAACAATACCGTAACATAACTTAACATAACGTAACGTAACTTAACATAATGTAACGTAACTTAACATAATGTAACATAACTTAAAGTAACAACATCGTAACGTAACATGTAACATAACGTAACTTAATAACACCATAATGTAACGTAATATAACGTGACGTAATATAACGTAACGTAACTTAATAACATCCATAATATAATGTAACGTAACTTAATATAACATAACGTAATATAACATAACTTAACTTAATAACACCATAACGTAACAATGTGAAGTAACGTAATATAATGTAACATAGTGTAATAACACCATGACGTAACGTAACATAATGTAACATAACGTAACTTAATAACACCATAAAGTAATATAACGTAACGTAATGTAACTTAACGTAATATAACGTAACGTAATATAACGTAACGTAACTTAATAACACCATAACGTAATATAACGTAACGTAATATAACGTAACGTAACAACACCATAACGTAACGTAACATAATGTAACATAACGTAACTTAACAACACCATAACGTAATATAACGTAACGTAACGTAATGTAACGTAACGTAATATAACATAACATAACATAACTTAATAATACCATAACGTAATGTAACGTAACGTAATATAACACAACGTAACTTAATAATACCATAACGTAATGTAACGTAACGTAACGTAATATAACATAACATAACTTAATAATACCATAACGTAATGTAACGTAACGTAATATAACACAACGTAACTTAATAATACCATAACGTAACGTAACAACACCATAATGTAAGATAGCGTAATGTAACATAACGTAACTTAATAACACCATAACGTAACATAGTGTAACGTAATATAACATAACGTAACATAACATGATGTAACATGACGTAACCTAACGTAACATTACAACACCATAACGTAACTTAGCGTTACAACACCGTAACGTAGCAACACTACAGCGTAACATAACACCATTAGGTAACGTAATATATGTTACGACTTGAGCTAATTCTACTTGCTAAATCATACGCTATGTGTTAGCTCAGTCTGTGTGTTCGTTAAATGAAAGGATAGGAGAAGATGAGCGGTCTCACAGGCTATTTTATTTAGCAGTAAATGAATAAAACATACAGAGCTCTGGGTCGAGATTTCCTATCCCTGACTAACATTGTCTGTCGTCAGTTCACGAAGTCTGACCCCTATCTCTTCCTAACCCAGTCTTATATACAATCCAGAATGGTTATGCAATGTGAGGTGTGGTCTCCTGGTGGGCAGGTGATCGGACTCCCTCCTCCATCTTCTCATGTGTCCTTCCTGTGACCTCCTTAAGCAACGTCCAGGGTAGTGTGACAGTTCCTGTCTCTGAAACTTACAGAATCACAAGACATCCTGTATCCCTGAGTACAGAACAATAGCCCCTGAGTACAGAACAATAGCCCCTGAGATAATGATGATGACTTCCTAATCATTATTATTTGAGAGAAGCACTGTTCTGTCTTTACCCCTGCAATGTGATAATCATGTCTTTACCAAAGGTCAACTGTCTTCCAACTGGGATGCATTCTTATTACACAACAAGCTTACTGCTTTCAAATTGTTACACATAGGACCACATATTTATATGAAACAAACAATAAAGTAATTAATCCCCTTATCTGATATTTTAGCAGTGGCCAATTCATAGCATATATCTACATATAACATAACATAACAACACCATAACGTAACTTAACGTAGCAACAGCACAGCGTAACGTAACATAACACAATAAGGTAACGTAATATAACAACATCATAACGTAACAGGCAGCAGATGTCCATTCTCAGTGTTGATGCTCTGTGTTTCTACGTGATACTCATATTAAGTTAAATACTGGACCACGATTGGCTCCCAACTAGTTGTGATGTCATAAATCCTGCCTGTAGGTGGACGCTATAAAATCAGATTTCCATTGAGCTCAGATATACTTTCCACTTCCAGCAGATTAATGTGAATAAAAACACAAAATAAACTCTGCACAGAGAAGCTCAAACATTTAACTGAAAAATCACATTTCCAAACATGATGTTTAATAAATACGATACAGACGGTGTGCGGATCAACATTTGTTTTTAAAGATGGAGACAGATGCTCCGTCCATCTGTCCGTACTCTCCTCACAGGTGAAGCAAGGAAGGATTTACGCAAGTTAACTTTTAATTAGGTTAAATACTGTGTTTGCTGGTCCACTCTTTGGTTTTTGGAGAATTAGAAATGTATCTCTCTTTATATTCATTTTCAGAGTATCACTTTTTCTCAAATCATCTGAGCTTTTCCTGATATGTAGATTTGATTTGAATGAAAAGCAACTAAATTCAATCTTAAACCCTCCTGTTGTCCTCGAGTCAAGGAAGGAAGGGAGGAAAGAAGGAAGGAAGGGAGGAAGAAGGAAGGAAAGGAGGAAAGGAGGGAGGAAGGAAGCAAGGGAGGAAGGAAGAAGGAAGGAAAGGAGGGAGGAAGGAACGAAGGAAAGGAGGGAGGGAGGGAGGAAGGAAGCAAGGGAGGAAGGAAGAAGGAAGGAAAGGAGGGAGGAAGGAAGGATGGAAGGGAGGAAGGAATGAAAGGAGGAAGGAAGGAAGGAGGGAAGGAAGGAAGGGGGATGGAGGAAGAAAATAAGGAAGGGAGGAAAGAGAGAGGAAGGAAAGAAAGAGAGAAGGAGGGAGGAAGGGCAGGAGGGAAGGAAGGAAGAAGGAGGGAAGGGAGGAAAGAGAGAGGAAGGAAGAAGGAAGGAAAGGAGGGAGGAAGGAAGGGAGGGAGGAATGAAGGAAAGAAGGATGGAAGGGAGGAAGAAGGAAGGAAGGGAGGAAGAAGGAAGGAAGGAAAGGAGGGAGGAAGGAAGGAAAGGAAGGAAAGGAGGGATGAAGGAAGGAAGGGAGGGAGGGAGGGAGAAAAGAAGGAAGGGAGGAAAGAGAGAGGAAGGAAAGAAAGAGAAGGAGGGAGGAAGGACAGACGGAAGGAAGGAAGGGAGGAAAGAAGGAACAGTCAAAACAGACGGGATCAATTTGACCCGGGAGGACGACAGGAAGGTTTAAAGACAACCTGGAAAATAAAAATAAATGAAGCTTTTTGTTTAATTCAACCCGAGGCTGCCAGAATGATTCAGTGTTTGCAGCTGCAGCTCATTCACAAACGAGAGAGAGCGAAAAGTTTCCGACTCTAGAAATGTCATCGGAGTGTGAAATTAAAACCGTAAGCTGGAAATAAAATCACCAGTTTGGTCCGACTCAAAATTAACAAGCAGCTCGACTTATAATTACAATTAGCCTACTTTTTCTATATGAGGCTCGTCACTACAATTACTCTCCTATTGACCTTTTTTATACTGTAGATGGTCACACACACACACACACACACACACACACACACACACACACACACACACACAGTGCTCAAAAAGCCATAAAAAGTATATTTAATATTAATAACAGTAATGCTGGAGTTTCATCAGATTCTTCGAATATGATGTCTGAGGAAGAAGGAAGGAAAGAGGGAGGGAGGAAGGAAGGAAGGAAGGTAGGAGGGAGGGAGAAAGAAGGAGGGAGGGAGAAAGGGAAAGGGGAAGGGAGGAAAGACAAGAAGGAAGGATTGAGGAAAGAAGGAAGGAAGGTAGGAGGGAGGAAGGAAGAAGGGAGGGAGGGAGGGAGAAAGGAAAAGAGGAAGGAAGGAAGTGAGGAATGACAAGAAGGAAGGAAAGGAAGGAAGGATGGAGGAAAGACGGAAGGAAGGAAAGGAGGGAGGAAGGAAGGGAGGGAAGGAACGAAGGAAAGGAGGAAAGACAAGAAGGAAGGAAAGGAAGGAAGGATGGAGGAAAGAAGGAAGGAAGGAAGGTAGGAGGGAGGAAAGAAAGAAGGGAGGAAGGTAGGGGGAGGAAAGAAAGAAGGGAGGAAGGAAGGAGGGAAGGAAAGAAGGAAGGGAGGAAAGAGAGAGGAAGGAAATAAAGAGAGATGAAGGAAAGAAAGAGAGAAGGATGGGAGGACGGACAGACGCAAGGAAGGAAGGGAGGAAAGAAGGAACAGTCAAACAATTGAATCAAACGGCAAAATAACGAGAAGATTTTTATGATATAAGAAAAAAAAAGAAAAAAAATCACCTGAGATAAAAATCTACACATCAAAGCTCTCAGTCAGCTAAACGTCTGGAGATGTAAAAGTTAAACGTCAGCAAAAAGTCTGAAAATATTAATGTACTAAAATAAAAGAAAGGTAGAAGAAGAAGAAGACGGAGGAATTTCTGCAAACTCTGCACTAAATTCACAGACGAGCTGATCGGTGTTACAGCTGCACGTTTCTTCTTCTACTGTTAAACCTTCAACTCATTTTAACCATAGACTGTATATAAGAAATGGACGTAACATCCGTGACGTCACCCATTGGTTTGTGGACTGCTGCCTCGGAGGCCAATAGTATCGGATCTGAGCAGCACCATCTTGAAAATTTCAGGTGCAACACGCATTAGGCGCCCTCCTGAACCTGTGAACCAATCAACCTGTCAATCACGACGTAGCCACGCCCTAATGCATACCCTGCTTTATCGTCACATATAAAATCAGGGAGGCCAAAATGTCCCAAATGAACATCATACTGCATTGAAGAAGGCTTTAAACTAGCGATTGTGACCATAAACACATTTTGAAAACGTTTACTGAGGTTAGAAATCAAGTGAGAAGTTGGTGAATTCTCCATTGACTTGTATAGAGACGGAAGTCCTTTTGACACCAAAACGGTCGCCCCCTGGTGGCCTTTTGATAGAATGCAGTTTTAAGTTACTTCCACGTTGGCATAATTTCAGAGGATCGGAACTCCCCTTCTGGTCTCTAACCGTGGCTAACCGTAGCTAACCGTAGCTAACCGTGGCTAACCGTAGCTAACCGTGGCTAACCAGAGTCCGGTGGGTCCTATCTGGGTCCTATCTGGGTCATACTCTGCAGAGTCCGGTGGGTCCTATCTGGGTCCTATCTGGGTCCTACTCTGCTGAAGACACAACAGCTGAGAGGAGCGAGTGAGAGGACGTTCCTATAAAAGGTCCCGCCTCCAGAAACCGGGCTTATGTCTGTGGTTTGGAACTATTTCCAAGTGTTCCCTACGGATAGTAAATGACTGCAAAGCAGCATAATAAATATGGCGGTGATATATTGGCACTTTGTTCCATAACTTAAGTTGAAGTTGTTCTCTTATTTTGCACAGACAGTGTTTACATGTGGAAAGCCATGTTGCATTTATGTTTGCATCCAGTGGAGCATCACAATACAATTAGGCATAATGTGTTAATTCAACAGTAGGAGATATGTTATGTTGTTATAATAGTTTTGGTGTAAAAAGCCTGCAAATATCGGTATCGGAAATTAAGAGGTGGACAATATCGGAATATCAGATATCGGCAGAAAAGTCAATATCGAGCATCCTTACTAGAAACCAAATTATTACTATTTTACAACAACAATCTTGTTGAGTTTGTTGGTTCGTCAGGAAGCGGTCAGAAGAAGATTTAAGTTTATAGCAGTTTCACACATCAGCCTGAAGCTGCTGCTCTCACATTTCTAAATGAAATCAGGGTAAATTGACTCAGTCGTGTTTCCCAGAATGCACCTGGAAAAACTTTCTTTTGTCGCCGCAGGATTAATTGATCTGCCAATAGCCGAGCTCCTAACCCGATCACTCTGTTTCAGTCTGAAAGGCAGATGGAGAAGATTTGATAGCTGATAGATTGATTCAGACACAATTCAGCTTAATGGATTCTGCTTTAAAGACCAACATGAAGACATTTAGAACATTAGGTATCACACATTAGAGTCAAGATATTAAATATAAGGCTTCAGTTTAATTAAGAAAACTTGTAAGAAGCTATTAACCTTCCTGTCGTCCTCGTGCCCAGGGTCAAAGTGACGCCCGGAGTTTTTTTTTTTTACTGTTCCAGGTGTCTTTCCTCCCTTCCTTCCTTCCGTCTGTTCTTCCTCCCTTACTTCTTTCCTTTGTCCTTCTTTCCTTCCTTCCTTATTCCACCCTTCCATCCTTCCTCCTTTCCTTCCTTCTTCCTTCTTCCATCCTTCCTCCCTCCCTCCTTTCCTTCCTTCCTTCCTCCCTGCCTCCTTTCCTTCCTTCTTCCTCCCTTCCATCCTTCCTTCCTCCCTCCTGCCCTTCCTTCCGTCTTCCTCCCTTCCTTCCTCCTTTCCTTCCTTCTTACTTCCTTCCTCCCTCCTTTCCTTCCTTCTTCCTCCCTTCCTTCCTCCTTTCCTTCCTTCTTCCTCCCTTCCATCCTTCCTTTCTCCCTCCTGTCCTTCCTTCCTTCCTCCTTTCCTTCTTTCCACTTCCTTCCTTCCTCCCCTCCCTCCCTCCTTTCCTTCCTTCTTCCTCCCTTCCATCCTTCCTTTCTCCCTCCTGTCCTTCCTTCCTTCATTCCTCCTTTCCTTCCTTCTTACTTTCTTCCTCCCTCCTTTCCTTCCTTCCTCCCTCCCTCCTTTCCTTCCTTCTTCCTCCCTCCTCCCTCCTTCCTTCTTCCTTCCTTCTTCCTCCCCTCCTTTCCTTCCTTCTTCCTCCCTCCTTTCCTTCCTTCCTCCCTTCCTTCCCTGGCTAGAGGACAACAGGAGGGTTAAATAACATCACAATATCAGTGTAATAACTATAAATAGAACTTAAACACAGAGTCTGCTGCAGGATTTCATTATTTTCCCTCTTCGACGCTCTGTAGCAGCTGCTTCATATATTTGTTAAATTCCAGCACAAACACATCTGATTAAACTTATTAAACTTGATATAGTATTGATCAGGTATTGATCGAGCACGCTAAGATCAAGCAAAGCCATGATAAACAGTCTCTGGTTCATATTGATCGCTGAAACCATTTCAGTAAGTGTTTCTGGAGACTTTGCATATTTTATATTTAAAAATGTTTAAAATAAAGATATATGATGAGTTAGAGTCACACATAAAACAAGTGATTATTCTTCATTGAAAAATAATTAATTGATTATAAAAATTCAATCAAATAATCCATTAATTGACTTATTATTTCACTACTAACTACTTTAAAACACTTAGTAACTCTAACATAACACAGAACATAGATCATATAATACAGAACATAGAACATGTAACACAGAACATATAACGGAGAACATAGAACAGGTATATTATCATTCAACACCAATATTACTCTTGTACATAATGTTTTATTACTATTATTTTTTATTGCTTGTGTATTTATTTATTATTTATTGTTCTTTACAATATGTTTGTTATTATTTTTATTGATGCTCTTTTCTATTATTTTACTGTCCACTTGCTGCTTTAATACTCTACATTTCCCCTTTATGGGATTAATAACAGAAGATCTGATCTGATCTTAAATGTTACTTAATTTCTAAGAAATCTTCTTTTGCCGAAACTAAACAGATTTTTAGGCCTTTTCTATCATTCTTTTCTATTTTTTTTTTGGATGGTGGTGAAGTTAAGAATGACCAAAATGAGCAGAGGTTATAATGAGGGAGGTGACTGCAGATGTTTGGTCTCCATGTTGCTCTGAACTGAAAGCTTCATTCTGCCACAGCTTCATAAATCATAGAGTATATGATCATTACACGCTCTGCTGCTTCAGTGCTGGACGTTCGCCCATCGCTGCTCCTCATCATATATATATATATATACAGTCCACTGTGTCTCTCTTCTCTCTTATACGTTCTGCATCGTCCCCTCGGACTCTGAGGGTCTCGTTTTTATTCTTCATCGAGTCACATCACATCAGCTGCTCGTGTGTCACCACCAACGACGTCCAGCTCAGGTTTTAATTTTTAATATTGATGCAAATTCCTTCAATCTATTACTAACATTACTAACATCTGGACAATATGGCTGTACTGCCTTTTAACAGGATGAAGGGACCAGATAGACCAAAACCTTGATACTGCACCGTTCTGCACAACTGAAAAACTCTAGTTTAATGCCAATCTATAATAAGTTCTACTATATTTGTGCAGGATCTACAGTGTAGTTAAGGTTAAGTAAGAATCTCTAAAGCTGCAAAGATTCATTGATTAGTTGCAAACCGTTAATCGGCAACATATAAGTCATATTAAACACATACAAAATTCAGAATATTTAAGATGTTACAAAAAATAAATTACAGACATTATGCTCATACCCCATCCCATGTTACCGTCGCTGCTCACATACTTCCATGCATCCTTTACGTTGGCATGGATGTTACCCAATACATCCACCAGGGGGCAGCACAGAGTCGAAAACAAACATGGCGACTGTGGAGGAGATATTGATAATGTACGATATGTTTAAAGTTTCTAACCAACTCTCACAACCTTTCCTCAAAAAGTTCCGCCATTGTTATTTCTTCTTCGTGTCTCACTAGAGCTACGTATCGAGTAGTGACAGCAACACTGCCCCCCCATGGTTTCCGGTGGTACTGCTCCGTTTGGCCCGTATCCGTATAGGCTTTATGGAAACGTGCAGAAATACGGACGAAATGAACGCGGAGTACGGACAGAAGGCTCCGTATTTAACGTTGAGCATAAATGGGCCTTTAGTCCTTCCAGCTTAGATTTTCCTTTACGTTGCTTCATAACATCTTTATAATCTCTTTATTGTTGATGTTACAATAACTGAGTTTCCCCTCGGGTTAAATAAACTACATATCTATCTTCTAACCTTCCTTTCCTGTTTTGACTGTTCCTTCTGTCCTTCCTTCCTCCCTTCCTTCTGTCCTTCCTCCCTCCCTCCTTCTCTCTTTCTTTCCTTCCTTCTTTCCTTCCATCATCCCCCTTTCTTCCTTCCTTCTGTCCGTCCCTTCCTTCCTTCCTTCCCTTCCCTTTCCACTCTCCCCTCCCCTTCTTTCCCTTCCTTTCCTTCATCCCTTACTTCTTTCCTCCCCCCTACCTTCCTCCCTTCCTCCTTCCTTCTTTCCTTCCCCTCCTTCCTTCCTTTCTTCCTTCCTTGACTCGAGGACAACAGGAGGGATAAACTACATATCTATCTTCTAAAGAGGAGAATAAATGGAGTAATAGTTGACTGGACTTCATTCCCCTCCCAGTTTTACTCTCCTAGGACACATTTCTCTGTGTTTTGGCCTGATGACTGATGACTGATGACTGTTGGCTCCAGATGTAAATGGTCCAGTATGGATGTAATTCCTGAAGAGATTTGGCTGCAGTGTGAGACAGCCGGTTCAGAGGAAGTACAGCAGCAGAAAAACTTGGACTCCACTGAGGCCTAAAGGAATAACTTATTGTCTCTGCTGATTGAAGAAGTCTAAACATTCACACACTTAACCTCCCTCCCTCCCTCCATCCTACATTCCTTCCCTCCTTTCCTTCCTCCCTTCCTTCCTCCCTTCCTTCTTTCCTTTCTCCCTCCCTCCCTTCGTCCTTCCTTCCTCCATTCCTTCTTTCCTTTCCTCCCTTCTATCCTCCCTCCCTCCTCTCTTCCTTCCTTCCTTTCTTCCTTCCTCCCTTCCTTCTTTCCTGTCTTCCTTTCCTTCCTCCCTCCCTCCCTCCTTCCTTTTTTCCTCCCTCCCTCCCTCCGTCCTACCTTCCTTCCTTCCTTCCTTCCTTTCCTTCTTCCCTTCCTTCTTTCCTTTCCTGCCTTCCTCCCTCCCTTCAATCCTCCCTCCCTCCTCCTTTCCTTCCTTCTTCCTTCCTTCCATCCTCCCTTCCTCCCTCCTCCTTCCCTTCCTTCTTCCTCCCTTCCTTGCTCCCTCCTTTCCATCCTTCTTCCCTCCTCCTTTCCTTCCTTCCTACCTCCTTTCTCCCTCCCTCCTTCCTTTTTTCCTCCCTTCCTCTGTCCTACCTTCCTACCTTCCTTCCTTCTTTCCCCTGTCCTTCTTTCCTTCCTCCCTTCCTTCTTTCCTTTCATCCCTTCCTCCCTCCCTTCAATCCTCCCTCCCATCCATTCCTTCCTCCCTCCGTTCAATCCTCCCTCCCTCCTTCCTTCCTTCCTTCCTTCCTTCCTTCCTTCCTTCCTTCCTTCCTTCCTTCCTTCCTTCTTTCCTCCGTCCTTCTTTCCTTCCTTCCTTTCTTATTTCCTTCCTTCCTCCCTTCTTCTTTTCCTTTCTCCCTCCCTCCTTCCTTCCTCCCTTCCTTCCTTCAATCTGTCCTTCCGCCCTCCCTCCTTCTCTCTTCCTTTCCTTCCCTCCTTCCTTCCTCCCTTCCTCTTTTCCTTTCTCCCTCCCTCCTTCCTTCCTCCCTTCCTTCCTTCCATCTGTCCTTCCTCCCTCCCTCCTTCTCTCTTCCTTTCCTTCCTTCCCTCCTTCCTTCCTCCCTTCCTTCTTTGACTCGAGGACAACAGGAAGGTTAAACTTGAATTCTTTGCACTAGATTCACATTTTTACTGTGATTGAGCAGCTTCATCTTTTTTTGGACTCCTTTTTTCGTCTCCTTTGTGCCTCAGACTCTGCTGCTGTCTCTCTCTCTCGGAGCAGATGTGTTTTTTCAGCACAAGTAAACTTGAGTGTTGTTGCGTAAACGTCTCCGTATGTCTGTTCCGCTGTCTCGCTGCCGGTTTGAGACGTTGAGACTGTCTGTCAGAAAAAAAGAGGAAGTGGCAAAAAAAAAATAACCCGACTCGGAGATTTTTCTAAAGTTGAGCCTCGTTGTGTCCTGATGGATCAGAGAGAAGAGCTGATGTGTCCTTAAGCATTGTGTGTCCTTCCTTCTTTCCTTCCCTCCTTCTCTCTTACTTTCCTTCCTCTCTCTTTCCTCCCTTCTTTTCCTACCTTCCTCCCTCCTTCTTTCCGTCTGTCCTTCCTTCTTTCTTTACCTCCTTCTCTCTTACTTACCTTCCTCTCTCTTTCCTCCCTTCCTTCTTTCCTTCCCTCCTTCCTTCCGTCTGTCCTTCCATCCTCCCTTCCTTCCTCCTTTCCTTCATTCTTCCTCCCTTCCATCCATCCTTCCTTCCTCCATCCTTTCTCTCTTCTTCCTCCATTCCTTCCCTCCTTCCTTCCGTCTGTCCTTCCATCCTCCCTTCCTTCCTCCTTTCCTTCATTCTTCCTCCCTTTCATCCATCCTTCCTTCCTCCATCCTTTCTCTCTTCTTCCTCCATTCCTTCCATCCTTCCTTCGTTCCTCCCTCCTTTCCTCCCTCCCTCCCTCCTTCTTTCCGTCTGTCCTTCCTTCTTTCTTTACCTCCTTCTCTCTTACTTTCCTTCCTCTCTCTTTCCTCCCTTCCTTCTTTCCTTCCCTCCTTCCTTTTGTCTGTCCTTCCATCCTCCCTTCCTTCCTCCCTTCCTTCCTCCTTTCCTTCATTCTTCCTCCTTTCCATCCATCCTTCCTTCCTCCATCCTTTCTCTCTTCTTCCTACATTCCCTCCCTCCTTTCCTTCCTTCCTTCCCTCCCTCCTTTCTTTCCTTCCTTCCCTCCTTTCTTCCTCCCTTCCATCCTTCCTTCCTCCTTTCCTTCCTTCTTCCTTCCTTCCTCCCTTCTTTCCTCCATCCTTCCATCCTTCCTTCCTCCTTTCCTTCCTTCTTCCTTCCTTCCTTCCTTCCTTCCTTCCTTCCTTCCTTCCCTCCATCCTTCCTTCCTCCCTCCTTTCCTTCCTACAAAAAAAGAGTAAACATAACAAATAATTCATGTTTTTATGGAAAGTTTCTTCTTTCCTGTAAAGATTCAAACAGGTTTTCAGAAGGTAACATAACATTTCAGGGTGCTTTTAGTATTACAGTATTGATAATGAGACTGAAATATAACTGTTCTCACACTTAGAGACATTTTTGGAAGCATCGATGGAATAAATGTAGAAGAGAAAATAAACACGGAGCCATTTCAGCTGATTTCAGGAATCTGATCCGAGCTGGAAAACACATCTAAAAGCATTAAGATCGGATTCTTCTCGTAGCTTCCAGCACTCAGAGAAGTCTCAGTTTACCTGTTACAGTAAAAAGTCTGCTCATCATGGTTATTATGGGATGTTCGTCATCCAGCACAGCGCTGGTTATTATGGGATGTTCTTCATTCTCAGGTTTAGGATGCAGAACCTCACAGAGTGGATCTGTAGAGCCAGTAAACCTGTTTCACACTGATTTCATTTTTTACCTCTTTGACGGGTTAGAAACATTTCTCGGCACTTCCTCCTTCTCTCTTTCTTTCCTTCCTCCCTCCTACCTTCCTCCATTCCTTCTTTCCTCTGTCCTTCCTTCATTCCTCCTTCCTCTTTTCTTTTCTACCTCCCTCCCTCCTTCCTTCTTTCCTCTGTCCTTCCTTCCTCCTTCCTCTTTTCCTTTCTCCCTCCCTCCCTCCTTCCTTCTTTCCTCCCTCCTTCTTACCTTCCTACCTTCCTCCCTTCCTTCTTTACTCTGTCCTTCCTTCCTTCCTTCCTCCTTCCTCTTTTCTTTCCTCCCTCCTACCTTCCTTCTTTCCTTCCCTCCTTCCTTCCTACCTCCTTTCCTTCATTCCTCCTTTCCTTCCTTCTTCCTCCCTTCCTTCCTTCCTCCCTCATGTCCTTCCTCCCTCCTTTCCTTCTTCCTTCTTTCCTCCCTTCCTTCCTCCCTCCTTTCCTTCCTTCTTCCTCCCTTCCTTGCTTCCTCCCTCCTTTCCTTCCTTCTTCCATCCTTTCTTCCTCCCTCCTTTCCTTTCCTTCCTCTCTATTCCTTTGTTCCGTCTATAACAGACATTTTCTCGGCACTGTGCAGTTAAAAAAAAAGAAAAAGGAAAAGCATATCAAAAAATAATATTAAAAAGAAATAAGAAAATAAAAAAAGAAAAAAAAAAAAAAAAAAAAAAAAAAAAAAAAAAAAAAGAAAAAAAAAGAAAAATTCTCCCGTTGTGAGCCGACGTGAAATTGAAGTCTCTGCAGATAGAAAATGGAAGATTGGATGGAAAAAAAAAAGAAAAGAAAAAACGAAAAAAAAAAAAAAAAAAGTGAAAAAAAAAATGGAAGAAAAAAAAAAAAAAAAAAAAAAAAAAAAGAAAAATAAAAAAAAAAAACCCAAAAAAAATAAAAAGAAAAAAAAAAAGAAAAA
>NW_026910430.1:0-12885 GCF_963691925.1 Scomber scombrus | reverse complement strand
AATGATCAAAGAAATGTGCAAAGAAAACAAGAATAAATGTCAGATGTTGATGCTGCAGCTTGAAGAACTTCTTTCTGTCTTTCAGCTGTGCCCTGATGGCCACTGACAGCCTGGAGGAATACACTGGAGGGATCTTCTCGGAGTTTCACCCGCTCGCTATGCCAAATCACATTGTGTCCGTGGCCGGCTGGGGTGTGGCAGAGGACGGGACGGAGCACTGGATTGTCAGGAACTCCTGGGGAGAGTTCTGGGTTGGTTTATCTCTCTCTCTCTCTCTCTCTCTCTCTCTCTCTCTCTCTCTCTCTCTCTCTCTCTCTCTCTCTCTCTCTCTCTCTCTCTCTCTGCACTGCACCCTGCACACACAGCTAAAATCTGCACACTTTACTACTTTGCAATTCATGAATTCACTCTCTCATCCATGTCGCTGATTTTGCTTTTAAGGCAGAAAATCAAACTTGTGTTACTCTGAAGTCATTTTCACTGATATTGGGAATAAATTTAGATTTATTTTTTTTTTGTCTTGTTTTTCAGGGAGAACATGGATGGGCGAGAATAGTCACCAGTGCTTATAAAGGAGGAAAAGGCAATTGGTTCAACCTGGGTATTGAGAAAAACTGTGCATATGGAGATCCTATTGTAACATAGACGCCTAAATAAAATAATAGAAAGAAACTGGTTCTGGTATGTCTGGGTTTATTATTTTTTTTAAACCAAACCGTGTCATAATTTGGGAAATTAAGTGAAAGGAAGACATCTGCTCCATTTTATGTTCATTTTTCATAAACCCTTAAAACACACATATCAAACCTTGTTAAGTCTCAAATTACCACCACTGAAGTATGCATTCTGTGTATTTTATTTACACTTCATTTCATCTTATGTTTAGTAATATCATCGAATGGGTTTTATTTTTCATCTTTTGTACATTTACATGTTTTTATGTTCATTTTATGTCTTTTTTTTATGTGAAGCAGTTGGTGCATGTTTTGAGATGAAAGGTGCTATTCAAATAAAACTATTATAGATTTAGAAGCTGTGTTAGACTCTCTTTTGCTTAAGTTAGTGTAGAGTTAGAGCTATCCGCATGGTTTTTACAACAGTGTACCACATTCAGACACTGAATTTAAATAAATATTTTAACACAGAACAGCTAAATAATTTCTAATGCCCTGCAAGGCTTGAAAATGCAATCTGGACTGATGACCTGCTTGCATGCCCGGATTTAATTTAAAGGTTGAAATAACTTACTCCCCATAATAAAAACCACAGTCTGCAGAAACTGCAGGTTCTTCAGATCCTTTATCACACATTTTTTAGGGAAACTATTTATTCTTTCAAACGACAGGCGAGCTGAGTCATCACATATAAATTCACATGTGGTGAAACAGTGTTGGCAGGTCTGAGGAGAGGCGAGCTTACTGTTGCACGCTGCATAACATCTGCAAAAATTGTTTCTGGAGGCTGACCGCTCAGACTCATTGGACATGTATCAAATCTGGTTGATAGCAGTTTCTCAGACCACCAGCAGCCTCTGCAGCGGGATGTTCTTTTACCTTACATGCCAACCTGATTGACATGGAAAGCCACTTGTTGTCCTCATTTCATAAGTTAATGACGGCATTAATCTGTGTTTCCTGCAGATCTGAAAGATAAGGGGCAGGAACTGGGGTCATGTGCTCTGTGTTTGTATGGTCCTTTAGAGATTTTGGCTTTTGTGTGTGTGTGTGTGTGTGGGGGGGGGGGGGGGGGGGGGGGGGGGGTGGAAGAAGGAAGGAGAGGAGGGAGGAAGGAGGAAAGAAGGAAGGAGGGAGGGGAGAAAGGAAAGGAGGAAGGAGGGAGGGGAGAAAGGAAAGGAGGAAGAAGGAAGGAAAAGAGGGAGGAAGGAAGGAGGGAAGGAAGGAAGGTAGAAGGGAGGGAGGAAGGAAGGGGGAGGGAAGTAAGGAAGGAAGGGAGGAAGAAGGAAGGAGAGGAGGGAGGAAGGAGGAAAGAAGGAAGGAAAAGAGGGAGAGAGAAGGAGGGAAGGAAGGAAAGGAGGGAGGAAGGAAGGGTGGAAGGAAGGTATAAGGGAGGGAGGAAGGAAGGAAAGGAGGGAGGAAGGAAGGGTGGAAGGAAGGTATAAGGAGGGAGGAAAGAAGGAAGGAGGGAGACCTTATTGCAAAGGTCTTGCAGGTAAAGAATCAAAAGTAGGTCAGCAGGTTTGGCTAGTGAAAGATCATTAATAGATGAGACTGATAATGTGTACAGTTTTTACTCACTTTATTTGAAGCTTTAATGGTGTTTTGGACATTTGTGGACACATTTATTTACTTATTTGTAGAGAGTTAGATGACAAGATTGAAGCCACTCTGTGTCTGTGTTTTAAGGAAGGGGTTTGGAGCCAGGGGGCGCGATTAAGCTGACCTAAGCTAAACTCTGGAAGCGAGGGGGGG
This sequence comes from Scomber scombrus, assembly GCF_963691925.1. Taxonomy (NCBI): domain Eukaryota; kingdom Metazoa; phylum Chordata; class Actinopteri; order Scombriformes; family Scombridae; genus Scomber; species Scomber scombrus. The sequence continues at coordinate 10,456 of NW_026910430.1, read as the reverse complement.
AGGGGGGGGGGGGGGGGAGCTAGCCTCATTTTGTCCAAAGTTCAGCCAATTTACACTTTGTGTCTTGTTTGTTTAATCGGTTTGCTTGGACTCATGACCTCGGTATTTGTAAAATCACTTTGGCTTTTAGATTAACAACGTAGGGAGGCAAAGCAGTGACTGTGTTGCTGTAGCCAGAATTTTAGAAAAACTAAGGCCAAGAGTGGAAGTCCTCGAAATGAACTCCGAAATGAAGGTCTTGGTGTTTCAAATCATATTCTGCAGGCCAGATCGGGAGGAAATGCCAATTCTTGTTGAACATATGATGGACTTAAAGATACTGAGCAGCCTCAAAATGTGTATATGTACACTGTAGATTGTAAGCTCTCCTAATGGTTGGTAAACCCCCCCCCCCCCCCCCCCCTCCTTTTCCCAGAAAAGAGAAAGACTTAGCACATGACCTAATTGTTCTCAATGGTAGCTGGGACCCTTACTGTGAATGAAAGCAGGATTTATATATAATATAAAGGAGTGTGAATTTTGTTTCTGTGCTGTTTTAACCCTCCTGTTGTCCTCGAGGAAGAAGGAAGGAAGGAAGGAAGGAGGGAGGGAGGAAGGAAGGAAAGGGGGGAGGGAGGAAGGAAGGAAGGAAAGATGGAAGGAAGGAAAGGAAGGAGGAAGGAAGGTAGGAAGAAGGAAGGAAAGGAGGGAGGAAGGAAGGGAGGGAGGAAGGAAGGAGGGAAGGAAGGAAGGAAAGGAGGGAGGAAGGAATGAAGGAAGGAAGGAAAGATGGAAGGAAGGAGGGAGGGAACGAAGGAAAGATGGAAGGAAGGAAGAAGGAAGGAAAGAAGGGAGGAAGGAAGGAAGGAAGGAAGGAAGGAAGGAAGGAAGGAAGGAAGGGAGGAAGGAAGGAAGGAAAGGAAAAAAGGAGGGAGGGAGGAAAGAAGGAGGGAGGGAGGGAGGAAGGAAGGAAGAAAGGGGGATGGAGGAAGGAAAGAAGGAAGGGAGGAAAGAGAGAGGAAGGAAAGAAAGAGAGAAGGAGGGAAGAAGGACAGAAGGAAGGAAGGAAGGGGTCATTTTAACCCGGGAGGACGACACAAAGGTTAAAGGAGAGCGGTTCCAAATTGGAAATCCGACTCTGTGATGTAGTTTTGTTGGTATTGGTGAATCTCTCAATGCTTCGTTAACCAGAACAGTGAGGAGTCATACAAGGCAGCATTGTTAAGCAGTCAAGCTTGTGCAGTTTGAACATGAAGGCAAATACTCTTTACATCACACCCACGAAATGTGTTGCAAGTGGAGCAAAGCCAAGATGCACATATGGAGTGGAGCAGAGTCTTCAAGCTTCTGGAGACAAAAATGGTCATTCATGATCACAAACAATTCATGAGGCTCAAAACTGAGATGCCATTCCCTTTCACCCTCCTGTTGTCCTCGAGTCAAGGAAGGAAGGGAGGGAGGAAGAAGGAAGGAGAGGAGGGAGGAAGGAGGGAGGGAGGGAAAGAAGGGAGGAAGGAGGGAGGGAGGGAAAGAAGGGAGGAAGGAAAGGAGGAAGAAGGAAGGAAAAGAGGGAGGAAGAAGGAAGGAGAGGAGGGAGGAAGGAGGAAAGAAGGAAGGAGGGAGGGGAGGAAGGAAAGGAGGAAGAAGGAAGGAAAAGAGGGAGGGAGGAAGGAGGAAAGAAAGAGAGAAGGAGGGAGGTAGGAAAGGAAGCAAGGGAGTAAGGAAGGAGGAAAGAAGGACAGAAGGGAGGGAGGGAGGAAGAAGGAAGGAGAGGAGGGAGGAAGGAGAAAAAGAGGGGGGAGGAAAGGAAGCAAGGGAGTAAGGTAGGAAGGAAGGAAGGAAGGAGGGAGGGAAGAAAGAAGGACAGAAGGAAGGGAGGAAAGGAAGGAAGGGAGAAAGGGAGGAAAGAAGGAACAGTCAAAACAGACGGGGTAAATTTTACCAGGGAGGACGACAAAAAGGTGAATCAACCTGTCATGTATCAGTTTCCTTTTCGTGCTGATGCCACTGAATGAATGCTGTAATTTTCTCTTCCGCAGTTTCCTCCAATCTTGAACTGAAAGTCTGCAGCTGCTGGAACAAATGTTTCAGAGGTCAGGGTTAGGGGCAAGCGTTGCATGATTCCTGTTCAATGTGAGTGTGAAAGGAAAAAAATGGCATCAGCAGCATCTAAAAAAAACAAACCAGTTAAGCAGGTATAAGTATCCTCCGAGGCCGTAATTAACAGTTTAAGCAGTTTCCTTTGTGAAGGCCCGGTGCTTCTTGTTTTAGAGCTGCACTCATAAGGAGTCTCGTGGTGATTAGATTCCTTCTCTTAATCACTTAATCTCATTTGTCCTATAGTTGCTGGCTCATATCCATCTGTTAGTGTTTGTGTGTGTGTGAGCGTGGACAGATGCCAGGTTTTACTGGTCGTCGATCGGATGAGCCTTTAACAGAATACTTTCATCATTACGAGTTTTACAACCTGGATTTTTTTTTTTTAAACTGACTTTTAGATGAAGTGTTTTTTTCTAGTCTCTCTCCAGCCAGCCGCCTTCTTCTTCTTCTCCTCTCACTCACTCGAGCTGGAGGCTGCTCATGAGAGAAACACATCGGACATCAGAGGATTTTTTTTACATGTAAGTGAAGTTACATTAATCACTTTTGGAAGAAGAGGGAATTACCTGGTACTTTGTGAATTAAACAAAAAAAAAAGTAAAAGTGCTTAACCTTTTTTTTCTCAGGTTTCTAACAGAAGTTTGTACACAACATAGAAGATAAACCCATTTTTGGCTCATTAAAAGAACCACAACTATTATTAAGATACCTTATACATACATTTATAGATGTTATAAATATATTATAACTTATGTTCATTCTTAGCAAAATTAAAAATGGACTACTTTTGAACACTTAATGTCGAACTGTGGTCTTTTTAAGTTAAGCAATAAAACAATGCACATACTGTATATTGTGCCAAAACAGGAAAATAAAAATACAGCAAGTTTTAATTTTAAAGTCTTAAGAGAGAGAAGAGAAGTTGGTTTTAATTTTCTTTTAATTCAATTTATGAGTTAATTTGTTGTTGTTTTTTTGCCAAATTCACATTTTTCCTTTATGGTCTTTTTCAGTTTTCTTAGGATTTGTGTTGATTTCACTGTTTTCAATGCTCATCAATGTTCTTAAGTTAACTAGATAGATATAATCTGTACTTACATTGATTTTCCCAGCGTTATATATACTCAAACACCTCTATATTTATTGCTAATTTTCCCCTAAAAACACACATGCATAGGAATGTGTTAACGGAGACATGTCAGTGCACCACACAATGTCTGCAGTGATGGAGATTAACTGCATACATACAGTTTAGGTATTTAATTACAAACTACATATTCATAATATTGTCATTATGCTTTTTTCCATACAGTATTTCCACAATGTCACAGCTCATTGGCATTTAATACCAATCATCTGCTTTTTGATTAAAATCACCTGCAGTTTATTTCCGGGATGTCTCTGATCGGATGCTATGAGTTTCCTTTGAAATGTTAGCGTTTTCCAGTTTCCATCTCAATAATCGCTCCCAGTCCTCTCCTTAAAAACACCTCCTCATCCTTCCTGCCCTCATTTTTAAAAATCAAACACACCCCTCCTTCACAGTGTCAGATCAGTTATACCTCTTCGTAACAATATGAGACTCACAATGGGACCATTTGTGTAGTAGTTATGCAGTTTGGATGTAGTTAAACTCGTTTTTTAAAAGAAGTTTTAGTTTGACAAACTACATTTTTTAGAGAGTAGTTAAAATGTAGTTTAACTAGTTTTCATTGTTATTCACTGGTGATTTTCTATCTAAGCAGGAGGTCATGGCCTGTCTCTTTCACAGCGGTTCATCTATGTGTCTATTGAGGTTTGCTGGGATATGCAGCCGCCTTGATAAGGTCGACTGTCTTAAAACAAAGGCCAGGTGGAGATATGCTGTGCTCAGACCAGGCGGGGAGTTCTGGTCCTCTGAAATGATGCCAACGCGGAAGTAACTTAAAACTGCATTCTATCAAAAGGCCACCAGGGGGCGACCATTTTGGTGTCAAAAGGACTTCCGTCTCTATACAAGTCAATGGAGAATTCACCAACTTCTCACTTGATTTATAACCTCAGTAAACGTTTTCAAAATGTGTTTATGGTCTCAATCGCTAGTTTAAAGCCTTCTTCAATGCAGTATGATGTTTATTTGTGAAATTTTGGCCTACCTGATTTTATATTTGACGATAAAGCAGGGTATGCATTAGGGCGTGGCTACGTGGTGATTGACAGGTTGATTGGTTCACAGGTTCAGGAGGGCGCCTCATGCTCCTCCTGATGCCCATATAAGTAGAATCCCTGGGGGTTTTTACCCGGCATGCACCGGAAATTTTCAAGATGGCGCTGCCCAGATCCGAAACTATTCGCTTCCAAGCAGCAGTCCACAAACCAATGGGTGACGTCACGGATGTTACGTCCATTATATATACAGTCTATGGCTCAGACTGGTCTCCTCGTACAAGATAGGAAGTGACCTGTGAACACAAGTGACTTCAGTTAACGTTAGTCAGCATAGTGTCTTGTTTATAGTTCAATAACTAGTAGAGGCATAGATGTGTGAAGAATAACCTTATTTGGAGATAAGATATTAAGAAATTTACAATAGAGAGAGTATGGGTAAGGGTTTTGGTGAGGGGTTTTAATACTCTGCACAATGTTTCACTTGTAATTTTATTCTCCTCGATCGAGCTTTAATAAATGTTCCTGCATACAGTAAGACATCCCGGTCTACTGTTCTTCACTTTGGGTTAACCAGCGCTCAGCATTTCCTCCAGCCAGTCTAATGCCTGAAATTTGTCCCCAGATGCACCGTCTGACAAACACATACAGAGACACATGACGTCCTATAGGTCACTTTTGGGGACAAACCATAGATTTATGTTTATTTCCTGGAGATTTAACCTATAACCCCCGACCCTTAACCACGACTAATTAAACCCTAAACTTAACCTTTACCCAAAAGTCAGCATTTTACAAGTTGGGGGACACAGTGTTTGTCCCCCAATTTGACAAGCCACACACACACACACACACACACACACACCCGCACACACACACACACACACACACACAAACACACACGCACACACACAAACACACACGCACACGCACACGCACACACACACACACACACACACACACAAACACACACACGCACACACACCTACACACACACACACACCAACACACAGACACACACATACACACACATACACACACACACACCAACACACAGACACACACAAACACACACACAAACACACACAAACCTACACACGCACATACACACACACACACACACACACATACACACACACACACCAATTTTACCAGCAGATCTGTCCCTTATTGTGAAAGATTGCGTTTGTACTTTTATTTTGTAAAGACTACCGGAAGTGTTGTTTCCAGCTTGATGGTTGGAGGAGCCGTTATGAACCGTAAGGAGCCGATAGGAGCAGTAAGGAGCCGACGGGAGCTGGAATGAGCCGTTAAAACCTTAAGGAACCGATAGGAGCTGTAAGGAATCGTTAGGATCCGTATGGACCCCCCAAGGAACCGATAGGAGCTGAAACTGCAAAACAGCGGCTGGCTGCCTATCTTATCGGCTGCTTCTCCATTATCAGGGGGACATTTCTCTTTTGTGTGTTTTTTTTTTAATTTTTTACTTTTTTTTAATTCCATATCTTGAATCACCGAGTGTTACAGACGGAGCTGTTTTTATTCTTAAAATCTCATTCAGCATCAGAGCAACTTGCCATGAGCATCATCCGGCTGGAGACCTGAACAGTCGGGTCCGGACGGGGAGAAGATGCCTCATGGACCGCTCCATCACCACCAGTGCGCCACTTCAGGGCATCCCAAGCGCCCAATAACGGAGGAGAAATGCCGAGGTTTAGCATCAAATGGCTGGCCGTGGTGGTGCTGATTCTGGTGGTCGGCGGAGCTTTCCTCTTCTGCGAGTATCTCATTTACTTCCCGACCATCCTCAAGTGCGCCTGGCCGAAGGTCAGCCATGCGCGAGGCGGCGGAGAGGGCATCGACGGCCAGCCGACGGACGCAGCGGTCCGCGCCATGGTGCTGTCCGACACCCACCTGCTGGGAGCTGTGGGGGGGCACTGGTTCGACAAGCTGAGGAGGTCAGTCATGATTATTCCTTTTTATTTATTTATTTATTTTAATAATAAAGCAACCCTCCACCATCACCAACCCCCCCCCCCCCCCCCACGAGCTCTGCAGAAGTGATTTGTAAACAACAACACATATATATTTATTTATATATGTATATTCATATGCATTTCTATATGAATAACGCCGGTGACCGACTTGTTGTGTAGGGAATGGCAGATGGAGAGGGCTTTCCAGACCGCTCTGTGGCTGCTCAGGCCCGAAATAGTGTTTATTCTCGGGGACATCTTCGACGAAGGCAAGTGGAGCTCGCAGAAGGTAACGATGAGCTCCCCTTTCTCTCTCTCTTTCTCTCTCTCTCTCTCTCTCTCTCTCTCTCTCTCTCTCTCTCTCTCTCTCTCTCTCTGTTTTTTATTCCTTCCACTTGCTTTGTCTGCACACTGATGATGATGATGATGGTGGTGGTGGTGATGCAGAAATAGTATGTGCATGGAGAGCAGAGTGCATTGCTCTCCGGTCATCATCATCATCATCATCATCATCATCATCATCATCATCCTCTTGTTGTGCCATCCAGGGCTAGAGGCTGCAGGTTTTTTTTTAGGGATAAAGCACCAACAACCAACAGGGTTTTTTTTTCTTTCTTTCTTTCTCTCTTTCTTTCTTTTTTTGCACCATGGAGGATGGAGGCTGCAGCTGCTGCCTGCATCCTCCATGGTGCACCCTTCTTTAAGAAAAAAAAAAAAATCTTGTGAGAATGCACACACACATCTATTATTGGATTGTCAAAAAAGGGATCCATCAAGTTATACAGAAGGAGGAGGAGGAAGAGGAGGAGGAGGAAGATGAAGAGGTGTTATGCAAGTGCAGCACAGAAGAGAGAGAGGTTCATTAAGGAGAGAAATCTTGAGTGTATCTCCAGTGATCTGCAGCTTCCTCCTTCATTGTCTCACTTTTAATTTTCTATTCCACAGTTTCTATTGTCTGACCTCTTATTTAATCAGAGCTTTTTTTAAAGTGTATGAAGAGAAATTTCACAGAGAGCAGAGCTGAAACTAACAATGACTTGCAATGGTTTATCAATTAATCGTTAAGAAAAAAAAAATTCATCACAGTCTTTGTACGAATAAAAGCCCAAAACGGAGAGATGATATAAAATAGAAAAGGAGCTCTTTCTCTAATTCTATAACTTCAAACCAGCAAATATATTTGGCTCTTTTTCTTTATAAATGGCTTTAAGGAAAAAATAATCAGCTAATTATCAACTACTTGTCTTCCTCTGAGAAGATTCGAAGCTTTAAATTCACAAAAAGACAAATAACACTAAAAGTAGATCTGCAACTTTTAACATTATTGCGTGATGTGTCCTAAAATAGTCAAATAAGCATCATCATATCCTAAAATTGTCTGTTTTTTCTCACCAGCAGTCCAAAATCGCAAACAATTTTTAATGAAAAATAATGTAAAAAATTTTAAAAAAGCAAATTCTCACATTTTAAATCCTAAAATTGGCAAATATTTGGCATTTTTGACTGAAAAATGACGTCAAATATGAATCAGTTCATTTTATTCATCTACTAATTGATGATATAACTATTGATTTTGTCTCTATAGTCTTAAATTAGTCCAATATCCAAATTTTTATTTATTTTTTAACATCAAACTGTGACATTTGAAAAGTTGCAGCCGCCAAATATTTGACATGTGTTTTGTTTTATAGATTATTGATTCAGAATCAATTATCACTCCGTCAATCTACCGGTTGCTTCAGAACTAATTGAAAGTAGCATCGGGGACGTCATGAAAACCCACAGCGATGATGTAATTAAAGGTCTCCAGTGTGCAGCTTTTGGCCCCCGCAGGTGCAAAATTGAATCTGGAGTCTGAATCAAAGCAGCCGGGTCTCAGGTGGGGGGGGGGGGGGGGGCTGATGGGTGACCCTCAGAGATCCCGAGATAAGCATGTAAGGCGCATGAGCCTCCTGGGTGAGTTCTCCTTATTAAGATCTGATACAGAAACTTTGCCTCAGCTGTGTTTGTGTTGTTCGTCTCTCTCTCGTCTCTCTCTCTCTCTCTACGCTCTCTCTCGCACGCTCTCTCTCTACTCTCTCTCTCTCTCTCTCAATCTCGCTCTCGTCTCTCTCGTCTCTCTCGTCTCATCTCCTCCTCTCTCTCTCTCGTCTCTCTCTCTCCTCTCACGACCCCTCTCTATCTCACCCTCTCTCTCCTCCCTCTCACCCCCTCTCGCTCTCTCACGCTCTCTCTTCTCTCTCGTCTCTCTCTCTCACCTCCCCACCGCCCTCTCCTTCCTCTCAGTCTCTCTCTCTCGATCTCCTCTCGCTCTCTCTCTCCTCTACTCTCACCTCACCTCTCCTCTCTCCCTCTCTCTCTCTCTCTTCTCACCTCTCACTCCCTCCTCTCTCTCTCTCACCTCTCTCTCTCTCCCTCTCACCCTCTCCTCTCTCACCCTCTCTCTCTCTCTCTCTCCCTCTCTCCTCTCACCTCTCTCTCTCCTCCTCTCCCTCTCTCTCTCTCTCTCTCTCTCTCCTCTCCCCTCTCTCCTCTCTCTCTCTCTCTCTCTCTCCTCTCTCTCTCTCTCTCTCTCTCTCTCTCTCTCTCTATCTCTCTCTCTCTCTCTCTCACCCTCTCTCTCTCTCACCCTTCTCTCTCTCTCTCTCTCTCTCTCTCTCTCTCTCTCGGCAGCACTGGGAGGACGACGTGCGCCGCTTCCACAGGATGTTCAGACACTCCACTGACACCGAGCTCGTCGTGCTGGTCGGAAATCACGACATCGGTTTCCATTATGAGTAAGAACACACTTTTTACTGTCTTACAGAATAACCTTTGGATGCCTTCATGGGTGATGATCAGCAGTCTGATGTAAGATGAGGAAGGTTCAGGGAGTCTAATTTCACAGTTTGTCATAAATCAGACCTCAGGATAGCTGATAACAGACATCTCCTCTCGTCCCTCTCGTTGTGTTCACAGGGACAAAGTTTATTTCTTTTATCTCTTTGACTTCAGAAGTGTCTGGAACTAGAGTCAGGTATCGAATGCCAGAAAAAAGTGTCAATGAAAGCCCTTGAACAAAGGGAAAAGGAGGATGCATGTTTCATAAGCTTTAAATAAATATGAGAGAGGGGTTTAGATAATATATAAGCACACAGGGCTGAAGATGATTGAGGACACTAAGGTTATGTCTCTACAAATGTGAGGATTAAACAGCTGATAATTGTCAACAATCCCACGAAATCTGTGAATATAAAACCTGATATATATTTTAAAACCTATTAAAAACACATCATTGAGCCAAACTGTTCGACACACTGGGCGACACGTTCCCTAATTGACCATGAATTCATTTTCTAACAGAACATTTTCTTTAAAAAAAACAAAACTGCAGTGACCAGCTGCTTCATGAAATTACTGACTGAGAGGTTTTTAAAAAAAAAATAAAACTATATATTTGCGACACGATGCCAAAAGTGTCACAGAAAGAGTTCATTTTGATCTTTTTGTAAGTGTTTGTTTACTATAATGTGTAAATATCATAGACTGTATATAAAATGGACGTAACATCCGTGACGTCACCCAGTGGTTTGTGGACTGCTGCTTGGAAGCCAATAGTTTCGGATCTGAGCAGCGCCATCTTGAACATTTCCGGTGCATGCCGGGTAAAAAAAAAACACCACGGATTCTACTTATATGGGCATCAGGAGGAGCATGAGGCGCCCTCCTGAACCTGTGAACCAATCAACCTGTCAATCACGACGTAGCCACGCCCCAATGCATACCCTGCTTTATCGTCAAATATAAAATCAGGGAGGCCAAAATGTCCCAAATGAACATCATACTGCATTGAAGAAGGCTTTAAACTAGCGATTGAGACCATAAACACATTTTGAAAACGTTTACTGAGGTTAGAAATCAAGTGAGAAGTTGGTGAATTCTCCATTGACTTGTATAGAGACGGAAGTCCTTTTGACACCAAAACGGTCGCCCCCTGGTGGCCTTTTGATAGAATGCAGTTTTAAGTTACTTCCGCGTTGGCATCATTTCAGAGGACTGGAACTCCCCGCCTGGTAAATATATATATATATATAGAAAATAACATGAACTTTCTTCTTAAAGACCTGAGGAAGAGTTGACATCCTCACAAGTCACAAGCAAATTATTCATAGTGGACTTTTGAAGGCAGATTCTGATTTATTACACTCAAAATATTTAAATGTGATATTTTACATGCAAAACAATAGAAAACAAAGCTGGGACAAAGACATGACGTC
>NW_026910429.1:2500-15706 GCF_963691925.1 Scomber scombrus | reverse complement strand
GTGCCAAGACAAGAGACAACTTGCCCCCCTCCGAATTACACAGAGAGAGGAGAGAGGAGAGAGGAGAGGGGAACATTTCACACACTCGGCTAAATAAAAGAAGAGGAAGCATCAGTCTTAGTGTGAGAGGAAGAAAACAAGAATAAATCAGAAGTTAATAGTTTAGTAAACAGCCTCCTACGAAATTACATTTATATACAGTAATACTACATTTGTTGCTTAACCTTTGTGTCATCCTCCCGGGTCAAATTGAACCCGTCTGTTTTGACTGTTCCTTCTTTCCTCCCTTCCTTCCTTTCCTTCTGTCTGTCCTTCCTCCCTCCCTCATTCTCTCTTTTCTCCATCCCCCCTTTCTTCCTTCCTTCCATTCCTTCCTCCCTTCCTTCTTTCCTCTGTCCTTCTTTCCTCCCTTCCTTTCTCCCTCCGTCCTTCCTTCCTCCCTTCCTTCTTTCCTCCATCCTCCCTTCCTTCTTTCCTCCCTCCCTTCTTTCCTCCCTCCTGGCCTTAAAAAAAGTCATGTGGTGCGACCATGATTCATCTTGAAATAAATTAATTTACTTAACACGCTTAACATCTTTTTTTATAAGTTTTCAGTAATATAAAGTGTTTGGAAACAAAGTATTTGCATTTTTAAAATTTTTTGTAAATGATCTTTTATTTATATAAGATATTTCAAGATGATCATGGTCGCACCAAATGACTTTTTTAAGGCCAGTGCCAATAAATCTTTTAAACCCACTAAAATCACTTAATTTCACATTTATAATATGGATCTTCAGGTACACAACATCCTGAATGTTTGAACTACTGCATTAGATATGCTTGTTTTTATTATTCTACAATTGAGTTGTTGCAAATCCTTATACGTCATTGACCCACTTATCTTGTACTGCCTCAGTCTGTATGTTTCCTTGCTGTATGTTGGCTGTCTAAGGGATCAATAAAGTACTTCTTATCTTATCTTATGTACTGTATGTATATAGGTGACATCTCAGAGTGGACACTTATGCTCTTTGGTTTGATTTCTTTCTCTTTTTTCCTTTTTGCTTAATTTGAATATCTGCATAAAGACTATATACAGTTGTAAAGGGAAAATAAATAGTATGCAAATATATATATTCTATCGTTGTTGATAACAATTACAAACAGAAATATTTTGGGGAATCTGTTCAAAATAAGTTCAGTATCATCACACTGAGACCTGAGCTGCTTTAATGGAAACGGCAGAGACTGTGATATGAGGATTAATGAGTGAGTGAGTGTGTGTGTGTGTGTGTGTGTGTGTGTGTGTGTGTGTGTGTGTGTGTGTGTGTGTGTGTGTGTGTGTGTGTGTGTGTGTGTGTGTGTGTGTGTGTGTGTGTGTGTGTGTGTGTGTGTGTGTGGTGTGTGTGTGTGTGTGTGTGTGTGAGACACTGTTGGTTCAAATGTTCATAGTTAGCTACTTAAAGTTAAAATGAAAGGAGAGCAATAGAAGGAAGACGGGTTTTATTTAGATATTAGAGAAGGCTTAATGCAAATATTTGACTTATTTCTATATTATTATTATTATGTATTTATGTAAATGTGATTTATGTCTGCAAACCTGGACTGTGAATAACCTCCGTAATAAAAATAAACTGGATTTTATTTATATTAAAGTGTTGCTTATAATGATTTAACGGCCATTTTTACACTAGTTTATTGACTTTAGTTATAACTTGTAATAAGAAGTAAGAGTCTGACCCCAAAAAAAGCCCAAAGTATAATTTTTCTCAATGCAAACTGCATATTTAACAGCCAAAATTACGTCATTACAAAGTAAAAGCACCTCTAGAATAATTAGAAAGTGGCTTTTTTCAGTTTTACAGTTACCAACAAAAAAAAGGAAGCTGTTTTTTTATTCTTTTTAGAAAACATTTGAACCCTTTTGGTAGATTACAAGTGTAAATTTACAGTTTTTCTCGGACTCTGCTGCTTGTATTTATAGCAGATATGACATCACTGTGGTGGTATTGCGTAACATCTCCTTTTCGTGTCACCCTGAACAAACACCGGAGTCACCTTTCCTTCTGTATTTTCATCCAAAGACATCACAACTTCCTGTGTTGAAACACAAAACCCTCCATTTCCCTTCCCCCCCCCCGAGGCTTTTTTAAATTTAACCTTTGTGTCGTCCTCCCGGGTCAAATTAACCCGTCTGTTTTGACTGTTCCTTATTTCCTCCCTTCCTTCCTTCTCTCTTTCTTTCCTCCCTCCCTCCTCTTTCCTTCCCTCCTTCATTCCTTTCTACCTTCCTCCCTTCCTTCTTTCCTCTGTCCTTTTTTCCTTCCTTCCTCCCTTCCTCTTTTCCTTCCTTCCCTCCTTTTCTTCCTTCCTTCCTTCCTTCCTTCCTTCCTTCCTTCCTTCCTTCCTTCCTCCCTCCATTCCTTCCATCTTCCTCCTTCCCTTCCTTCCTCCTTTCTTCCCTTCCTTCCTTCCTTCCTCCTCTCTTTCCTTGCTCCCTCCCTACTTCTTTCCTTCCCTCCTTCATTCCTTCCTACCTTCCTTCTTTCGTCTGTCCTTCTTTCCTTCCTTCCTCCTTTCCTCTTTTCCTTTCTCCTTCCATCCTACCTTCCTTCCTTCCTCCCTCCTTTCCTTCCTTCCTCCCTCCTCCCTCCCTTCCTTCCTTCTTCCTCCTCGTTTCCTTCCTTCTTCCTCCCTCCAGTCCTTCCTTCTTCTTCCTTCCTTCCTCCCTCCCTTCCTTGACTCGCAGACAACAGGAGGGTTAAATCATTATTATCAGGGACACTCGACACATTGAACGCAGCTCTCGGTCACAGTGTGAAATCCTCCGGTTGAGTCACACGGAGCGTCATAGTGAGGATTTATCTATTCACATCATGTCGGAGTCGGGTTCTACCTTTCCTCTCGTCATAATAATCATTCAGCCCACGTACTGCAACCTAATTACACAGGAAGCTGTAATTCAGAGCGGCTAACCATGAAACACACATCTCTCCCCAGAGCAGCCATGTACAGTATAATCTCTGCTCAGTAACCTTGTTCAAATAAGAGAATAGCTCTCCGGATCACATGCACCAGCACTTCAGCTGTCAGGGGTATGGTGGTGTTGTTTTTTTTTACTTCAGTATGCCGAGCGTGGCCTCTGCTGTCTGTTTTCTTGCAGCAGACAGCCTCCAAGCTGAAGCTCTGCTCTCTATATTCCCTCCCCTGATAACACACACTGTCCAGAAACACCTTCAGCCTCGTCCAGTTCATTCAGCACACGGCCCGCCTCTCTGACAGGAACCTCAAATAGCTTCTTTCACTCAAATGCTGCAGGTCAGGACGATGTTGGAGGTGCTACTTCTCAAGAGTGTTTTTACAGTTTGCAGTTGCTTTATTCAGAGATCGTTAAAAGTGCTTAAAATCAACAATCTTTAGTAGCAGAAAATGCATTTAACCCTCTTGTCGTCCTCCCGGGTCAAATTGACCCCGTCTGTTTTGACTGTTCCTTCTTTCCTCCCTCCCTCCTTCTCTCTTTATTTCCTTCCTCTCTCTTTCCTTCCTTCCTTCTTTCCTTCCTCCATCCCCCTTTCTTCCTTCCTTCTTTCCTTCCCTCCTTCCTTCCTTCCTGTCCTTCCTCCTTCTCTCTATCTTTCCTCCTCCCTTCCTTCTTTCCTTTCCTTTCCTCCCTTCCTTCCTCCCTCCTTCCTCCCTCCTTTACTTCTTTCTTCCTTCATCCCTTCCTTCCTTCCTCCGTCCCTCCCTCCTTTCCTTCCTTCTTCCTACCTCCTTTCCCTCCTTCCCTTCCTTCATCCCTCCTTTCCTCCTTCCTTCCTCCCTTCTTTCCTTTTTCTCCCTCCTTTCCTTCCTTCTTCCTCCCTCCTTTCCTTCCTTCCTTCTTCCTCCCTTCCTCCCTCCCTTCCTTCCTTCTTCCTTCCTTCCTTCCTTGACTCGAGGACAACAGGAGGGTTAAATCATGCATCATACTGAGCAGTGTTGCTATGATACGCTTTCTTACATACATTATATTTAAGTTATGTGTCTCCTCAATCAAAATAAAACACTATCCAACCAAACTGATGTGACTTAAAGCATCATTAGCTCGGAGCACATTTACATTAATATTCACATCAATGTGTCACGTTATCGGCCTCCGCAGCCACATAATCCCCCCCCCCCCCCCCTCCTCCTTCCTTTGCCTCCACAGCCTTTGTTTACTCAAACTTAAGTCCTCTCAGCGGCCGGCCTGTGTCTCCTCTATGTGACAGAACATTAGCTGTTGTTTATCCCCATGTAGAGTAGAAAGCACCAAAGCTGGAGCTGTTTGTTCTTTTTAAAGCAGGGGGGGGGGGGGGGGGGGGGGGGGGGGGGGGGGGGGGGCCCACGCATTCACTGCAACAATCCCATCATCCTCCATCATCCGCAGGGACACTGATGATGTATTAACCTTGTAACGCAGAGTGAGTCATGTTTGATATATGAGTTTTACAGAGTTCTGCATCATCAGTGTGATAGAACTTGATGTATTACGATCATACATGCAGATACATGCAGTACACATATGAACCAGCAGGGGACCTTTAATTTTAAACGTTGTCAATCAGTGAGACACAATTTAGAGGCCTGGATATTTTTATCTTTCTTTGCAGTAATTTTTAATCTTCCTTTGTAGTATTTTTATCTTTTTGCAGTTTTTTTTATCCTTTTTGCAGTATTTTTTAATCTTTCTTTGCAGTATTTGTATCTTCCTTTGCAGTATGTGTCTTCTTTCTTTGCAGTATTTCTGTCCTTTGTAGAGTATTTTTGTCTTCCTTCGCAGTATTTTCCATCCTTTTTGCAGTATTTTTTATCCTTTTTGCAGTATTTTTGAATCTTTCTTTGCAGTATGTCGTCTTTCTTTTGCAGTATTTCTTTCCTTTGTGAAGTATTTATGTCTTACTTTGCAGTATTTGTTCTTTTTTGCAGTATTTTTTAATCTTTCTTTGCAGTATTTTTGTCCTTTTTGCAGTATTTATTAATCTTTCTTTGCAGTATTTCTGTCCTTTGTGCAGTATTTGTCCTTTTTGCAGTATTTTTTTATCTTCCTTTGCAGTATTTTAAGTTCCTGATACTTCAATAGGAACAGTTAATGGATTGATGTAATGTTGAATTACTAAATATTTCGTATCTTATTTTATATCAGTTTCAAATAATTAGAATATTCTGGGCAATTATTTGATGGTTCAGACTTTAAAAGGGTTAAATGTTACAAGTTTAATCATCCTAACTTAAAAACAGGTTAAAATCATCTTTCTAATAAAACTATATGAAGTATTATACAGAGAGGCTTTTATGTATAGTATGCAAAAATAGGGTAAAAAGAACAAATTAGTATTTTCTTGCAGGGTTAAAGATGGAGAGAGAGAGAAATAGAGGAGCAGGAAGGAAGGAGACAAACAAAAGGAACTGGTGTTTTGTTGGTGTTTTGTTGATGGGAGGTCAGTGGGAGGGAGGCGGTCGCACTGCTGGTTTCTCTCTGTTCTCTGACCTTTAACAAATCACACACACATGTTTCTCAATATGTGGCCACACACACTTTCAGCAGGGATGCAACAGCTGTTACATGGATGGGAATTAAATATATATATATTTAAAAATCCAAGTGTGTTTCCCCAGTTTCTAGGTGATGCTCCACGGAGGATTGAATGGAGGGGAAAGTCAGGTGTTTAACCTCTTGGGGGGTGGGGTGTGTGTGGGGGGGGGTGTTATTAAGATTATTGATGCCACTTGGCTTCGTTAGTGCTCACACAGTCATTAGAGTCGTTGGAGTCACCTGAGGCTGATTTGAAGTGAGTCATTGTCACATGAGGCCAGATGTGAACGGTTGTTAAATCTGCTGGGACTTGAGATGAAAGGATGGTATTGTATTGGGGGGGGGGGGGGGGGGGAGAGGTGTTATAGACCCTCCTCTTCTGTTGAGAGGACGGTTTCTCTGCTTTGATGTAATCAACCTCTTTCACTCCTCTTTTCAAAGCATCTTTCCTCCTTATTATCCAGAATATGCAGGTTGTTGCCCTCTAAAGAGCAAAGATCGTCCCTTATCTCTCAGGTGTGGGTCAAGTGTTGAAGGATACAACAGACATGCAAAAAGTCAATTAGCCCAATTAGTAGTGATGTCACACTGTTAACAATCACCAATGTTTTACAGTAAATTATCACAATAAACTACTGTAATCATGCTTTTGCAATGCATGGTGGGTATTTATTCTGTATTTTACATTAGGCTGCAGTTAATTCTAGTTTAATGGTAATTAATAGTCATTACTGTGATAATGATAAAGCACCATACAGTAATTTAGCCATTAAATATTATAGGTTTACAGTAATTTTGTGGTTAACATGAAAACACAACATGTTGCTGTGAATTTACAGTAAGTTCAGATAATAAATACAATATTATATTGTAATTTTACTTTAAAACACTGTTATTTTATAGGAATATTGTGTCTGGTTTGCTGTAGAAACACAATAAATTACTGTAAGATAATTACAATATACTACTGTGAATTTACTGCAGTTATTAGCCAGTGATTTAGTGTGAACAGTGTATGACTAATGGATGCAGCTTCAAAGGACTCCAACTTTACTTAACTTTGGAAAACTGCATTTTTTGGTTTCACTCCTGAGACCCAAGCTTTTATTTGGCATGCATATTAAATGTCTCCTAGATATTTGGGAGTAGTAAGACCTGACGAGTAGAAAAATTGAATATGTCCTCATATGGGGGACAATGGGTTAATTTTACTGTTTAACATACACATTTACACCAATGATAATAAAGTCCCAACATCCTCAAAATTAGTCAAATTTGTATCAAACTACAAACTTTATTAAGCATAAATAAATTAAATGTTGCCTGCCATCTAATTTTCACACTGATTTTTACAGTGTAATGTGCTTTGGCGACCACTAGGTGGCGAAGAAACGTGTGTACGAATGAGGACAACTGGTCAAAGTTAAGCTGAATGAAGTATAAGATCCAGCAAACCTAAAATGTAATGTTCCCATATGAGGATGCAGGGTTGCAGGAGGTTGCATTTCGGACTTGACATGTTAGGTCACATCACTAAAGTAAAGAAGACCTCCAGCCCCTCACTCTTTACAGTGTAGAGAAACTGCTGCACATTTATCTTCATATCTGTCGTTGAACACACATTAAACACACCTTCGGATCTTAAATCTGCCTTTAAATGTAGAGGATTTTGTCAAGATGTTAAAGTGAGAAGATTATTCAGTGTGATGCGTAAAGTGAAAACCTGACATTTATCAAGTGCTTGTATAGCAGAGAGGGATTATGGGTATCTGGAGCGTGCAGGGTGCATGGATCCAGCGACCGGTGAGGCGTGGATGCAACACACACACACACAGGTACTGTTAAAAGTGAAGAGAAAAAAACGGACAAAATTGTTCGAGGAGGCACAAAGCAGGAACGCAGGTGAACACGCGGGAACATTACATCTGTCGAGGAGCATGAGAGCGGAGCGTGAACAACATCCCGCTGTTTGTGATTTCATATCGAGATGATCATCGCTGCCGGTCGATTTAATGGAGCACAGAAAATAGAAACTATCTCACAACTGCAGACTGTGGTTTCTGTATTCTTCCATTTCTCCATCTGTGTCCTTAATATTACTTCATTTCTTCTTTTATCCACTTTTTCAAAGACTTTCACCATGTTTACTGTTTCAGCACATAGATTTTCTCTTTATCTCTTTCTCCTGCCATCTCTGTCTGTCTCTCTCTGTGTGTGTGTGTGTGTGTGTGTGTGTGTGTGTGTGTGTGTGTGGTGTGTGTGTGTGTGTGTGTGTGTGTGTGTGTGTGTGTGTGTGTGTGTGTGTGTGTGTGAGAGAGAGTGAATCTCGAGACGCTGCTGGAGCAGAAGGAATCTCTTCTTCAAGCCCTCCGTCTCTGCTGGCGGTGACTGCACGCGCTCAGATGTGACATCACATCACAAATGCCATGCAGGGACTGTTACATAACACACACACACACACACACACACACACACACACACACACACACACACACACACACACACACACACACACACACACACACACACACACACACACACACACACACACACACACACACACACACACACACACACACCTCACAGGAGCAAATGAGGGCAGCTCATTATGACTCGCTGAGGACTCAACAGTAACACAAACACTAAACATACTGAGGCATAAATTGGCATTTCATGTCAGGATCTCTTAAAGGTTGCAGCTGAAATAAAGCGTAATAATGATCCTGTGACATATGAATTAAGGCAATAATATATATATATACTGTATAGGTCTCATTATTATATTTAAATAAAAAAATCTATGCTATGTTTTTTTTTATAATGGCAATATATGAGCTGTCAGTGTGTGATGTGTTTGTGTCTTGTAGTGATTATCAGAGACTCTGCAGCTTCCTCTCAGCTTTACGGAGCTTTATAGTTGAGTTTCAGCTCATTGTTTATCTGTCCGGCTGCTACTTTACTGTTCCTCTTCACTCTCAGCTGCTCTCATAGCGTCGTTTCCACTGTTCAGTATCTGCTCAGCACCAAACAGCAAACAGACACAGTTAGCTGTAGACTAGCTGTAAGTCAAAAATAAAGGGTATAACTTCATTTAACTGAGGCCTATTGAGCATAATTTCCCTGCTAAAATGTGTAAAACCTTTGGTAATAAGTTAGAATGAAGTTGGCTAAAAAGGTCTGACACAGAATTGGGTGATAATTTATACTTTTATGCTTTATTATAAACAGTCAAACCAGACTCAGGATGAGGGTTAAACTGATCTGATCCTCTTAGTTAGCAAAAACAATTAGCCTCAACTATGCAATACTAAAGTAAAAACATAAACATTGTATAATAAAAAAAGAAAAAATTATAACTGAACATGAATGCTAATAAATCTAAATGTAAACGGATGTTAAAGGAGCATCTTAATGTGCAGATTCTGCCTGTTTTTGCCTCTGCAGCAGCAAAGAAAGAAGGATTTCATGCAAAAATGTCACAAACACCACTTGTAAACAAGGCGTTTCCTGTTTGGATAATGACATTTTAGGAGGAAGAGAGAGAAATAACTGCATTAACGAATAAAGTCAATTCATTTGAATCTTGAAAGTTTAGCTATAATGACAGTTATTAACGCGGCTGCTGAAAAACTGACTGACTCTTTTTTTTTGGTGCATATTTGACCTGAAAGAACCGCTCGAAATGTGGTGGCATTTCCTCCTCGTGCTGTTGATTTTGGGCATTTGCATAACATAAAAACAGCTTTTTAACCAAAAATAAAAAATCAAGTGTGTTCACATTTAAAAGAGACACACACACACACACACACACACACACACACACACACACACACACACACACACACACACACACACACACAAACACAAACACAAACACAAACACAAACACAAACACACACACACACACAAACACAAACACAAACACACACACACACACACACAGGTTTTTCGAGTATTAATGAGAGAAGCCGGCCAGGTTTGTGATATGTGTCCGCTGTGATGATTATGCATGATCATAGAGAGCGGTCCTTCTCCAAAGTGCCCCCCCCCCCCCCCCACCCCCCACCCCACCACCACCACCACCCCACCCTGCTGTTGTGCACCGGCTTCAGCAGCACGGTTACCATGGAGATGCTTTTAGTGTATCAGGCTGCCTCATTTCAGTGTGTAAGTGTGTGTATGTAAGTGTGCGTGTTTGTCTGCAGGGAAAATAGCGTTATACCGCTGGGAACATTATTTATCTGAAGTGGAGGTGTGTTTTTTCTTTTTTTTTTGGGGGGGGGGGTAAAGCAGGAAATAGCATCTAACTGTATGACTACCTATTCAGAGCTGGAACAGGTATTTATATGTAGGAAAAATAGAAAATGTGCTGGATTCATGCTGAGGCATAAAGAATAAAGCTGCTTTAAAGTACATGTGTGTATAAGACGAGTAACATATATATAATTCATACTGAGCTTCTGACATGAATGTAAAGTTAAAACAGACTGAATGAACAGAGCGCTACAGGACACACGAGCATGTTATGATGTTTTTTTCATAATTATCTTCTTATATAACCAGTTTGTATAAGAACCAGTGCTTCAACTGGGCCATTGGTACTATATAAAGTGTACCACTACCTCATTATGAACTCTGGTATATCTCTATTAAAGCTGCATTAATCTGTGTTTTTATATTACAACAGGTTGAATAACTAAGTGTAAAATAAAAGGGGTTGCTTGCTATATAGTGACTTTATTATATTATAAATGTATCATATTTTATTCATCTTTTATTATGTTTTAGTTTATTTGGATATTCTGCATTTTTCCCAGGCGGGGAGTTCCAGTCCTCTGAAATGAGGCCAACGCGGAAGTAACTTAAAACTGCCTTCTATCAAAAGGCCACCAGGGGGCGACCGTTTTGGTGTCAAAAGGACTTCCGTCTCTATACAAGTCAATGGAGAATTCACCAACTTCTCACTTGATTTCTAACCTCAGTAAACGTTTTCAAAATGTGTTTATGGTCTCAATCGCTAGTTTAAAGCCTTCTTCAATGCAGTATGATGTTCATTTGGGACGTTTTGGCCTCCCTGATTTTATATGTGACGATAAAGCAGGGTATGCATTAGGGCGTGGCTACGTCGTGATTGACAGGTTGATTGGTTCACAGGTTCAGGAGGGCGCCTCATGCTCCTCCTGATGCCCATATAAGTAGAATCCGTGTTTTTATTTTTCCCAGCATGCACTGGAAATTTTCAAGATGGCGCTGCTCAGATCCGATACTATTGGCCTCCGAGCAGCAGTCCACAAACCAATGGGTGACGTCACGGATGTTACGTCCATTTCTTATATACAGTCTATGGTTTTTCCTCAGTTCCTGTTTTTATTGAGTCATTTTTTCTTAGTTTTATTTGTTTAGTTTAGTTTAAGTAAATCATGTTGTGTTACTTTAATGCGTATGATAAGTGATGCAAATAAAGTCTGATTTATTGGTTGTAGTCAATGTAGTGAATCCACTGAGTATTATCAGCAACTCTGCAGTTTACTCAGCTCTATAAAGCGATACAGTTTCTAGTTTTTTGTGCTGCTTTGATTCCCTCTTACTCCTCCAGTTATTATTTACTTACTGCTACTGATTTTTTTGGGAATGTGTGCCTCCAAATGATGTTCAAAAGTTCAGATTCATTATATTAGATATTCAGCTCACCACTTGCTGATCGTCCAGAGATTCAGTGATGAATTAATTATGTACAAAACACAGAATAACTGGGCCAAAACAAAGACGAGGGGCGAAGCGCAGCATGAGCACAGTCAAAAACTCTCCAGACGACTCTCCATCTCACACATCAGCAACACTTGAAGCTAAATAACCTCGATCTCCTTAAAGGTGCAGTGTGCAGAATTTAGTGGCGTCTAGCGGAGCGGACTCGGCAGAAATAGCACATTATAAGTATGTTTTAATTAGTGTAAAATCACCTGAAAATACAGTAGCTCAGAAGGGACAAACCAAACACTGGTAGAGAATGCCTTTTACCTTTTATTTGCAAGTTTTGCTGCCACTGTATGTTCTTCTACAGGCTTGGAGTGTAATGGTATTCAGTTGGCTGCAATTTTCAACCTCACCACTAGATGCTATTAAATCTCACACACATATGGAGCTTTTCCACTATACAGTTCCAGCACGACTCGACTCGTTTTTTTTTTGCGTTTCCATCAGGGATAGTACCTGGTACCTGGTACTTTTTTAGTACCTGCTCTTCCGAGGTTCCAAGTGAGCCGAGTCGATACTAAATGTGACGTCAACAGACTGCCGGCCTCTGATTGGTCAGAAGAGTTGTCGCTGGAAGAGTCATGAGCCGTCCCACACAAGAATCAAACCCGGCATTTTTAAATACCGGCAACAGCGTCACAGCTATACGGCTCTCTTCTCTTGCTTTGTGTGAGACAGAAAGCCTCATACAGCAGCAAGTACACCATCGCCTCCAAGTCCTCCATTGTTTATGTGTTTTGTGTCGCGTATAAAACAAAGTCAGGGAAGTTTCGCGATGCCGTGCTATGACGACCCCGCCCACGTTGAGTAGGTACTTTTTTGTAATGGAAAAGGTCTGTTCTGGAACCGTACCGAGGCGAGTCGAGCCGAGTAGTGCTAGAACTGTATAGTGGAAACGCGCCAAAACTAAGGAAGGTCCAGCTGGTGGTCGAAGGTGCAAACATATATAAACAGATATATAACTGAAAATGGCTCCTACACCTCTCTCATCAACCTAACGAGACTTAAGGAAGTGAAACATACATTTGATAAGGGGACAAAGACCCAGATGGAGCCAAAATAAGAGTGAATGTTGGACTTCACATTTGCCTGTCGGCCAAAAGCATGACTCCAAATGAATTATTAAGTGTGCCCTGCTACATATAGTACTGATAGTGTCTTTTTTTTGCTGTTGGCTAAACTGGTACATTACCGACATGTTTATTAATGTGTAACTTTAAACTATAAATAAATAAACACTGACTTTGCGACTATTATCTAATACTTTTGATAACTAACTAACTAACTAACTAACTAACTAACTAACTAACTAACTTACTTCATGAGGTAAAAACATATCATAGTTGTAATGTTGTTAACTCAAACCCAA
Organism: Scomber scombrus; assembly: GCF_963691925.1. Taxonomy (NCBI): domain Eukaryota; kingdom Metazoa; phylum Chordata; class Actinopteri; order Scombriformes; family Scombridae; genus Scomber; species Scomber scombrus. The sequence continues at coordinate 3,047 of NW_026910429.1, read as the reverse complement.
GTGGCAAAACAAATCAATGCAGATTTTTAATGAGGCCAAAACATAAAAACAACACTAAAAACTGCCTTTTTCAGATGAATTCAAAATCTCAAAAGATTAGGAAAATAAAAATCGAACCACTGAGGACACATCTTCATTAATTCAGCTTCTGCTTACACTTTTCTTTGCTGCACAGTTAACTGGCAAACTCGAATGCACATCACACGAAGGCTATAGGTGGCATTAACAGCCCCCCCCCCCCCCCCTACTCACACACACACACACACACACACTATATATACTGAGATGACATTTAATCTGCATTCGCTGCTGGAAACAAATCCCCTGCAAATATCACCGCCTCGCATTTCACGAGCAATCTCTCTCATAGTAATTACTCTTAATGACTTAATGAATATTTAATCTGCTCTCCATATATGGGCGTCATTTCCACTGATTTCTACTTGCAGTTACAGATTTGTGCACACTGGACAACCGGATGCTGGTACTGGGTATTATGTTTTTATTATTACATATTATATGTTTTACAATATAATAATTATTTATC
>NW_026910428.1:0-39712 GCF_963691925.1 Scomber scombrus | reverse complement strand
ACATCATGTGAGTAACGTTACTGTGAAGTTAGAGAGATGTAGAACTTAGAAATATTAAATTAGTTAATGTTTATGGGTCAGTGATAAATAAGGGTTGGCAAGATGAGAAGAAGAATTCAAAAATCAGTTTAGTATTTTTTGTTGTTTTATATCATTTGAAATGATATTTGCACCATTTTATACCAAAAGTAAGACTGAATGCTCCTGAAAATGTCAAATGGTGTAACCACAAAAGAATGATACATATTACACGTTTTATCCACCTAGAGAGAAAGATAAAGGAAGAAGAGGAGAAAGAACAAGAAGTAGGAGAGAGGAAGAAGAAGAGAAAGAAAAAAAGAGAGAAAGAAAGGAGGAAGAGGAGAAAGAACAAGAAGTAGGAGAGAGGAAGAAAGGGGAAAAAAAGAGGGAAGGAATTAAGGAGAGAAGGCAGGGAGGAAGGAAGGAAAGGAGGAATGAAGGAAGGACGGAAGGAAGGGAAGGAGTAAGGAGGAAGGAAGGAAGGAAGGAATGAAGGAAAGGAGTAAGGAGGAAGGGAAAGAGGAAGGAAGTAAGGAGAGAAGGAAATAAAGGAAGGAAGGAAAGGAGTAAGGAGGGAGGGAGGAAGGAAGGAAAGGAGTAAGGAGGGAGGGAGGAAGGAAGGAAGGAAAGAAAGAGTGAAGCAAGGAAGGATGGAAGGAAGTGAGGAAAGAAGTATGGAAGGAGGAAGGAGCAAAGGAGACAATAAAACATCACTGACCTTCTTATATTTCACTGATCTCCTCCAGACAAGTTCTAGAGGTGATGGCGGCAGCGAGGGACGAGGACCCAGCGGAGCTTTCCAACACGATCTACAACAACACCATCAGAGTCTTCTTCGGCTCCAGCTGATGATGAAGCTTCAGTGTGTGAAAGACTGTCGGTGTGTTTGGGTCCAGGAGGAAAACTCATGAAAAGTCAAACAGCTTCTGATCTCTTTTCCTCTTAATTAAAGAAATCACATTTTTCATACACTGAAACTATTTGTTCTTTTCTGTCCTTCATTTACCTGCAAACTGATAAATATGATAGATATATAGATAGATCCACACAACATCACATAGAAACCAGGCGGGGAGTTCGGTCCTCTGAAATGAGGCCAACGCGGAAGTAACTTAAAACTGCATTCTATCAAAAGGCCACCAGGGGGCGACCGTTTTGGTGTCAAAAGGACTTCCGTCTCTATACAAGTCAATGGAGAATTCACCAACTTCTCACTTGATTTCTAACCTCAGTAAACGTTTTCAAAATGTGTTTATGGTCTCAATCGCTAGTTTAAAGCCTTCTTCAATGCAGTATGATGTTCATTTGGGACATTTTGGCCTCCCTGATTTTATATGTGACGATAAAGCAGGGTATGCATTAGGGCGTGGCTACGTCGTGATTGACAGGTTGATTAGTTCACAGGTTCAGGAGGGCGCCTCATGCTCCTCCTGATGCCCATATAAGTAGAATCCATGTTTTTTATTTTTCCCAGCATGCACCTGAATGTTCAAGATGGCGCTGCTCAGATCCGATACTATTGGCCTCCGAGCAGCAGTCCACAAACCAATGGGTGACGTCACGGATGTTACGTCCATTTCTTATATACAGTCTATGATAGAAACACATCTCTAACTATCCAAAGGAAAAAAAAACGTATTACTACAAATACCCAAAAGTTGTACTAATAAAACAAATACTCGGTGTGCAAACAGTCCCTGTAATATCTAAAAAGTAAAAGTATGTCTAAAAACACACAGTCTAAAATAAAACCACAGACATTCAGCACTTAACAGTCTGGATTGTGGTTGGCATTTATAATTGTTAGAATGTATTTACTCACAATATTTCACTATTATGACATAAAACATGTGAATTTATATCCAAAATACATAAAAACAAGAATATAAAATGTTTTAAAGTACCATGTACAAGAATATATATTTAAGTGAACCTGTATAAAGTCATAAAAACATCTAACATTGATGATATGATGACATATAATTTCCAAAAACATGGGATGCTTGTATTTTTAAACACTTAACATACAGATTAGAGGATGAATGTCATGTGAAACTTGTTTTCTGTGGAGTCACACATGAGGTTTTTATGTCTGGCAGCAATCACACAACCAGAAAATGCAATTTCTGAAGAAGTTGCGTGTGATTGCTGCAGGCTGAAAAGTCAACCAACGTGACACTATATCACACCTCCTGCTGTCAAGGAAGGAAAGGAGGAAGAAGGAAGGAAGGGAGGGAAGAAGGAAGGATGGAAGAAAAGAAGAAGGAAGGAAAAGAGGGAGGGAGGAAGGAAGGAAGGAAGGAAAAGAGGGAGGAAGGAAGGTAGGGAGGGAGGAAAGAAGGAGGGAGGGAGGAAAGAAGTAAGAGAGAAAGGAAGGAAGGAAAGAAGAAGGGAGGGAAGAAGGAAGGAAGGGACAAAGAAGGAAGGAAAAGAGGGAGGCAGGAAGAAAGGTAGGGAGGGAGGAAGGAAGGAAAGGAGAGAGGAAGGGACGAAGAAGGAAGGAAAAGAGGGAGGAAGGAAGGAAGGTAGGGAGGGAGGTAGGAAGGAAAGGAGGAAGGAAGAATGAAGGAAAGGAGAGAGGAAGGAAGGAAGGAGGAAAGAAAGAGAGAAGGAGGGAGGGGGAGAAAGGAAAAGAGGAAGGGAGGAAGGAAGGAAGGGTGGAAAGAGAGAAGGAGGGAGGGAAGAAGGACAGAAGGAAGGAAGGAACATTCAAAACAGACGGGGTCAAAGGTTATATCACACCTCCTGCTGTGGGATCTGACCTTTAACCTCATGTATGTTAGAACTCTATCAGGGTTTTAACCACAGAGCCGGCGGGGAGTCCCTGAAATGTGAACCATAAATATCACATTCTAGCTTCTAGCTCAGAGATTTGAACAGCAGGACCAGCTGAGTGTGAGGAGATATGATATGTGCTCAAGGTCTAGACAGCGCTCTCCTTTTAAATTAAGGTCCAGATCTCAGAAACTAAAACTCTCACAGGAAATATATTTACATTTTGAGAGAGAGAGAGGAGGCTCGTGGCAACATTTTAAGTTTAGTTTAACCTTTGTGTCGTCCTCACCGGGTCAAATTGACCCCGTCTGTTTTGACTGTTCCTTCTTTCCTCCCTTCCTTCCTTCCTTCCGTCTGTCCTTCCTCCTTTCCTTACTTCCTCCCTCCCTTCATTCCTTCTTCATCCTTTCCTTCCTCCTTTCACTCCTTCTTCCTCCCACCCTCCTACCTTCCTTCTTTCCTCCGTCCTTCATTCCTTCCTTTCTTTCCTCCCTTCCTTCTTCCCTTTCCTCCCTTCCTTCCTCCCTCCTGTCCTTCCTTCCTTCATTCTTCCTTCCTTCCTTCCTCCCTTCCTTCTTCCTTCCTTCCTCCCTCCTTTCCTCCCTCCCTCCTTTCATTCCTTCTTCTTTCCTTCCTGCCTCCTTTCATCCCTCCTTTCCTTTCTTCCTTCTTCCTCCCTTTCATCCTTCCTTCCTTCTTCCTCCCTTACTTCTTCCTCCCTTCCTTATTTCCTTTCCTTCCTTCCTTCCTTCCTCCCTCCTTTCCTTCCTTCTTCCTCCCTTCCTTCCTTGACTCAAGGACAACAGGAGGGTTAAACTTTTGGGAGTGAGATGTGTGTAGGATATTTTTTTCTCGTAATTTTACGACTTTAATCTCAGAAATTCTCTGATATTTCATTTTAATGTCAAAGAATATTTGAGTTTATTCTCGTAAATTTACGACTTTATAATGTCAGAGAATTATCCAGCTTATTGTTCCTCATAACTTTGTTAGTTTTTTTTTTGCAGATTTGAGACTTTACAGTGTCAGAGCATATCTGAGTTTTTTTCTCGTAAATGTACGACTTTAATTTCAGAAATAGATTTTTTTCATGAAAATATTACCCCCCCCCCCTCCTCTAGGTCAGTACTATTTTTATTTATTATTATTTTTTACATATATCACCCTAATACGCCACCGTATTAACTATAATAATAAGATTTAAGAAAAAAAAACGGTGGAAAAAAAGCCGTATTAAAAATAGCGCAACGTCACGCGCCACACCCTCTGACGCCACAACACCGGAACTCCTGCTACGTTACGTCACGTCAGAGCTCAGTCCTTCTGGAACAGCCGAGCAACTTCTGTCCTCAAGAAAAAAGGGAGAAAAGGAGAAAAACTAACAAAATCGGAGCTAATAATGGACACCTAATCGATATATCGGGTATTTATTGTTTCGCGGGTGTTGTCTCCTGGCGGCTGGAGGCGGAAACAACGCGATTAAAACCAGAAGAAGAAGCAGCAACAGGAGGTTAACATGGCGGACGACAGCAGGCTCCCAACTGACTAATAACAAACAACACAACGCCTTCATTGTTATTATCTTCTGTTTCATGTTTTAATGGATAACCGGAGCTCCGCCGCACCGGGACGCCGTCGCCAGTGAGGCCGCATGGCGACCACCCAAACCCGGCTTGGCCAGCAGGCCGTGGCGCTGCTGGATGTGGCTCTCAGAGTGCCCTGCATCTTTATTATAGACGCCATCTTTAACTCCTACTACGACCCCGGCTCAGGATGGGCTGCTGCCATGTGGAAGGTGCTGCTCAGGGTGATGGGTGAGTGTGGTTGTGATGGAGAGAGGAGGAAAAGAAGAGAGGGGAAGATGTGTGATGGTAACAACATGGGGGCAAGGTGACAGCTAGCTAGGAGGGGGGGGGGGGGGGGGGGGAGGAGGAAGGAGGAAGGAGGGGGGGGGGTCAGCTGTTTTACTGTAAAGCCGATTTAAGCAGCAGGAGAAATGTAATTAATGTCTGACACAAAGCTTTAACAGGTTTATAAGTACTATAACACAGTCTCATAACTTAATATAAGTGTTTTATATCAAAGGTGTTGCATCATGTTTCCTTTTAAAGTCTTTATCTCATCACTAGTCTGTTAACTTCACTGTATTGAATCATATATGACAGTAAAATGCAATGAAATCAACAATTAAAGCAGTAGTAGGTTATTAAAAAAGAAGATTTTAGTAAAGACAGAGGCATGAAAGTGAGTCCTGGTTCAATATTAATATAATAACACAGCTGTGATGAGGACAAACACTGAAAATGGAAATATATTATTAATTATTATAATATAACACAATCTGATTCACCTGACAGCTCATAGATAACTTTAATATCAGGTGTTTTATATCAAAGCCTATGGGTCATATTTCCTTTTTAAAGTCTTTAACTCATCAGTATGTCTGTTAACTTCACTGTATTCAACCATGTTTTTATATTTAGCTGCTAACATTTTGTATTGTTGTCATTAAAAAACTAAATTTTAGTGAGTAGAGAGGCATTAAAGTCAGTCCTGGTCCAATATTAATATAATAACACAGCTGAGATGTGGATAAACACTGAAAATGGAGAAATATTCACATATATTATGTATTTATTAATGCAGGAGAAGGACTGGGTGTAATTATAAGTATGTAAACATGACATCAGACTCATTATTATTAATTAAAGTACAGTATATTATATTAATCTTAATACAGGAGCTCTTTAAGTAACTGTGGGACATACTGTTAGGTAGTTTCCTTTCCTTTTAAAGTCCTTTACTCATCAGTGTGTCTATTATCTTCACTGTACTGATACTATAATTAATGTCTGATATGAAGCTTTAACAGGTTTACTGATAATATAACAGTCTGATAACTTTAATATCAGTTGTTTTATCATCGCTGTTGCATCATATTTCCTTTTAAAGTCATCTACTCATCACTAGTCTGTTATCTTCACTGTAGTGAATCATATATGACCACAAAAAGCTGTTTTCACACTCAGATATTTCACTTTAGTCACTGAAAATGGAAATATATTATTAATTATTATAATATAACACAGTCTGATTCACCTGACAGCTCATAGATAACTTCAATATCAGGTGTTTTATATCAAAGCCTATGGGTCATATTTCCTTTTAAAGTCTTTAACTCATCAGTATGTCTGTTAACTTCTCTGTATTCAACCATGTTTTTATATTTAGCTGCTAACATTTTGTACTTTAGTCATTAAAAAAGCAGATTTTAGTGAGTAGAGAGGCATGAAAGTGAGTCCTGGTCCAATATTAATATAATAACACAGCTGAGATGTAGACAAATACTGAAAATGGAGAAATATTCACATATATTATGTATTTATTAATATAGGAGAAGAACTGGGTGTTATTATAAGTATATAAACATGACATCAGACTCATTATTATTATTTAAAGTGTATTATATATTATATTAATCTTAATACAGGCCTGGAGGAGATATTTAAGTAGCTGTTAAAGATGTTTTCTTTCCTTTTAAAGTCTTTAACTCATCATTACGTCATGTTTATATACTTATAATTACACCCAGTCCTTCTCCTATATTAATAAATACATAATATATGTGAATATTTCTCCATCTCAGCTGTGTTATTATATTAATATTGGACCAGGACTGACTTTCATTCCTCTCTCATCACTAAAATCTAGTTTTTTAATGACAACAGTACAAAAAACATGCTTCAGCACAGAGAAGTTAACACACATACTGATGAGTTAAAGACTTTAAAATGAAATATGAGGCAACAGCTTTGATATAAAACACTTATATTAAAGTTATATGATCAGTAAACCTGTTAAAGCTTCATATCAGACATTCATTAAATCAGTCAGGTGTCATTTCCTGTGTGCTAGTTGTCTAGAGATCTCCTCCAGACCTTCCTGGAGGTTTATTAATGACTCTACTCTGGATAATAACTGCTGTCTGATATATTTGAGTGTTTTTAGCGCTGCAGGCTTCAGGTTCACATCACAGCTGTGTGTAGATTACTCATGATGACTCTTTAGAAACAGCCTTTTACTGTCATATAGGATTAAATACAGTGAAGATAACAGACTAGTGATGAGTTAAGGACTTTAAAAGGAACGGAGATTAGATTTTAACACCTGATATTAAAGTTATCTGTCAGCTGTGAGTGAAATCAGACTCTGTTAAAGCTTCCTGTCTAGTAATTATATATATTTTACGACTTTTGGATCAAAATGACAGCTGATTTATATTTTATTATCACAATAGCTGCATACAGTATAATACACAGCAGACACTATTATTATAAGCTACAATCTCCTCAATTAAAATCTTATTTTTCAGTGACTAAAGTGAAATATCTGAGTGTGAAAACAGCCTTTTTACTGTCATATAGGATTAAATACAGTGAAGATAACACACTACTGATGAGCAGGAAACTGATTTTAACACCTGATATTAAAGTTATCTGTGAGCTGTGAGTGAAATCAGACTCTGTTAGGTTTTTAATTAATCAGATATCAATGTGAGAGAAGATTTACTGATATCACCTTCAGATTGTCTAATATTAGCAGCTTATAATAATAATAATAATAGCAGGCGCTGTGTATTATACCGTATGCAGCTATTGTGATTATAAAGTATAAATCAGCTGTAATTTTGTTCCAAAAGTTGCTAAATATATATAATTAGACAGTTTTTGTATAACAGGTTTGATTAAAGACCAAATCAGTCTGTCCAGCTCACAGATAACTTTAATATCAGGTGTTTTATTACAGCTGTTGGGTCAAAATTCAGTTTTCTTTCCTTTTAAAGTCTTTAACTCATCATTACGTCATGTTTACATACTTATAATTACACCCAGTTCTTCTTCTGCATTAATAAATACATAATATATATAAATATTGTTCCATTTCTAGTATTTGTGCACATCACAGCTGTGTGTAAACTGAAACTCTGCTCCATAAAAACCTTATTTTTCATCGACCACAGAGAAAGTTTTAGTAGCTGAATGTGAAGCATGATTCATCACAGTGATTTTAACAGACATACTGATGAGTTAAGGACTTTAAAAAGGAAAGTAAACTGGATTATGACCCAACAGCTGTAATAAAACACCTGATATTAAAGTTATCTGTTTGGTTTGCAGTCACTCAGTTCAAGTGTCAGACAAAAAACTGTCTAGTCATCATATATATTTTACTACTTCTGGAATAAAATTACAGCTGATTTATACTTTTATTATAAGCTGCTACTAACATTAGACTATCTGAAGGTGATATAAGTAAATCATGTTAAACTCACCTCAATTAAAACCTTATTTTTCAGCAACAACAGTAAAAAAAAAACCTTTAACAGCTGAATATGAAAACAGCTTTTTACTGGAAACTGAATTTTGACACCTGATATTAAAGTTATCTCTGAGCTGTGAGTGAAATCATGTGTTTCAATATTAGTAATAGCCTATAATAATAATAATAGCAGGTGCTGTGTATTATACTGTATGCAGCTATTGTGATTAATATGACTTAATGTGTAGTAAAGGAGGATTTTAAATGGGAAATTAAACTGAATTTTGACACAAAAGCTGAGATAAAACCCCTGATATTAAATTATTTGTGAGGTAAATTAGGAAAAGTCCTGTTAAAATAATTATTTAATGTGTTTTTACAGCTTTTAAATGAAAATAAAGGGTAAAAATTGACCCTGAACAGTATGTAAAGGTTAATATATTGTATTTATGATCACACTATATGACTTATTAGTGTCAGGATTTACTCTCTGTTCATTTTAACATTATAATATTGAATTAAATTAAACTTTAACTGTGTTTAAGTTTGATTATTCAGCAGTTTTTATTAGATTTTTGGACATGAAATGAAACTTTTTGCACTTTCACAACACCTCATTATAAAGTAGCATTTATATATATATATGTTTCCAGGCATAACTGAAGCTTTCCAGGTCCTTAAACTCAGTCTACACTAATCTGAGAACAAGCTGCTGAAGCTTTAACTCAGATCTCTGTCTGCAGATAAACAGCGTTACATAATACGCCTGTTTGTACAGTTTGTTGACCTTTGACCTCCTCGTTGTCCTCCCCTCTGAAATCCTCTCAGAGCTGCTGGAGCCAAATAAGGCGCTCGTCAAAGTGGGTCAGCCAGCAAGGTTCAGGCTCATACCCCCCCCCAAAACCCCCCCCAAACCCCCCGAACCCCCCCAAAAACCCCCCGAACACCAGCAGAACATAAATCTTAACATTTAGACCCAACACATACAGAATAACTACAAATATCAGCCTGTAAACTATGAAATGACCCTTTTTTATACCATTTTAATCCAGGTTTTTATAGAGTTTGTTTACTATGACTATTAAACAGAGCTGTGATGTCACCTTCAGATATTAGTAATATTAGTAATAGCCTGTAATAATAGTAGGAGCTGTTTATTTATACTGTATGCAGCTATTATTACTGTATACCAGCACCAATCCAAGATCCTTTAAAGTGATACTAGTACCAGCTCAGTACTTCATTAGATTCATTAGACTTTTACACAAGAAATTAAATATATATGTTCTTCAGATTATTGCAAACACACACACTTATAAATCCATGTGTGTGTGTTTACAACCACAGACACATTCTGCTGAAAGTCGCTAGTTATGGAGAAAAGGGTTCAAGATTTTAATGCATAGAAGATTAAATATTAAGTCTACTAGCAGAAAAAAGTCTTCCAATGCAGGTATGATTTAACAGGATGTCACCAGTGACATTCTGAGCCTTGAGACTTGAGTATACCTGCATTAGAGCAGTTATACCTGCATTGGGAGCAGATATACCTGCATTAGGAGCAGATGTACCTGCATTGGGAGCAGTTATACCTGCATTGGGAGCAGTTATACCTGCATTGGGAGCAGTTATACCTGCATTGGGAGCAGTTATACCTGCATTGGGAGCAGTTATACCTGCATTGGGAGCAGATATACCTGCATTGGGAGCAGTTATACCTGCATTGGGAGCAGTTATACCTGCATTGGGAGCAGTTATACCTGCATTGGGAGCAGTTATACCTGCATTGGGAGCAGTTATACCTGCATTGGGAGCAGTTATACCTGCATTGGGAGCATTGGGAGCAGATATACCTGCATTAGGAGCAGATGTACCTGCATTGGGAGCAGTTATACCTGCATTGGGAGCAGTTATACCTGCATTGGGAGCATTGGGAGTAGATATACCTGCATTGGGAGCAGATATACCTGCATTAGGAGCAGATGTACCTGCATTGGGAGCAGTTATACCTGCATTGGGAGCAGTTATACCTGCATTGGGAGCAGTTATACCTGCATTGGGAGCATTGGGAGTAGATATACCTGCATTGGGAGCAGATATACCTGCATTAGGAGCAGATGTACCTGCATTGGGAGCAGTTATACCTGCATTGGGAGCAGTTATACCTGCATTGGGAGCAGATATACCTGCATTGGGAGCATTAGGAGCAGTTATACCTGCATTGGGAGCAGATGTACCTGCATTGGGAGCAGATGTACCTGCATTGGGAGCATTGGGAGCAGATATACCTGCATTGGGAGCATTAGGAGCAGTTATACCTGCATTGGGAGCAGATGTACCTGCATTGGGAGCAGATGTACCTGCATTGGGAGCAGATGTACCTGCATTGGGAGCAGTTATACCTGCATTGGGAGCAGTTATACCTGCATTGGGAGCAGTTATACCTGCATTGGGAGCATTGGGAGTAGATATACCTGCATTGGGAGCAGATATACCTGCATTAGGAGCAGATGTACCTGCATTGGGAGCAGTTATACCTGCATTGGGAGCAGTTATACCTGCATTGGGAGCAGATATACCTGCATTGGGAGCATTAGGAGCAGTTATACCTGCATTGGGAGCAGATGTACCTGCATTGGGAGCAGATGTACCTGCATTGGGAGCATTGGGAGCAGATATACCTGCATTGGGAGCATTGGGAGCAGATGTACCTGCATTGGGAGCATTGGGAGCAGTTATACCTGCATTGGGAGCAGATTAGGACACATTACATCTTATTACAGGACGTATTGATTAAAACTAGTTTCCAATAACACAAACTAATCCTTCATGTCTTGTGTTTTATCTCCAGGTGTCCTCGTCTCCACGGTGGTGCTTCTTCTCTCCCAGAAAGCCTTGTTTAAGTTCTACACCCTCTTCTTCGCCGTCATGCTCGGCGTGGCGGCGGTCCTCATCAACTACTACGCCACCTCACACATAGACTTCTACAGCGCCTACTACAAGGCGGCGCTGGGCTTCCGGCTGCTGCCCAGGAACGGCCCCACGCTGTGGCTCGGCATGGCGGCCGTCCAGCTGATGTTCGGCGTCGGTTACGTCTTCCTGCTCAACCTGCAGTCGGTGTTCGCGGCGCTGGTGGTGCTGGACATCATGATGCCTCTGTGGGGGCTGATGATCGAGCTGCCGGTGGACGTGAGGCAGCTGGTGGCGGTGTTCTCGGGTCTGGCGTTGGCCCTGAACACGGCCGTGTGTCTCGCCGTGAGGCTGAAATGGTTTTACTACTCGTGCCGCTACGTCTACCTGCTGGTGAGACACATGTACCGGATCTACGGGCTCCAGCTGCTGCTCGAGGACACGTGGAAGAGGATCCGGTTCCCCGACGTGCTGCGGGTGTTCTGGCTGACCCGGGTCACGGCGCAGGCGCTGATCCTGGTGTACGTGGTGCGGGCGGTGAGGAGGGAGAGCGGAGACGCGACGGGGGGAGCGACAGACGGAGGCTCGGACGCACAGGTGAGACGAGAAGCGTTGATTCTGCTTTTAATGAAGGTTTGAGAAGTATGAAAGAAGATGGAGACATTTAAAAACTCACTTCTGCTCTCCAGATATTATTATTCATGGTAATTTAGTTTGTTTTTTATCATTATTCAGATTTTAGTTTATTGTGTAAATAACTTTGGATCCACTGTGTGGTGTTTAACCCTTTCATGCATAGTGTTCACTGCATTGGACAGCTATTGAAAAGCTGTTTTCTTATGTATGAAAGGATTTTGATGGCATCCCAGACATCACCACTAAATCTGCAGTAATGTTTTTTGATTGTAAATCAGTTGCTATATGTTATTATAATGTAATGTTATATCATTTTTTTCATGCCCAAAGAGAAATGAACCTCCTTATCATAATTTAGTTGCATAATTTTATCATAGTTATTATAATTCCTGCATGAAAGGGTTAAAAAGTGAGTTGAAGTTGAAAAAACGTCCGAAATGAACTTTTTGACTCACTAAGTATAACAATAAATAAATTACCCTTTTGTGGAACATTCACATTCATTACAGTAAATATATAATTGACTTATTTAATTTTACTTACTCTATTTCGAACATGAGAATAAAAACAGATAAAAGAAAACAAACAAAACAAGAATAAACTGTTATAAAAGAAGCAGATTTACTTTTATATACTATTAGATTAACTTCCTCTCTCTCACTACTCCTCCATTAACTCTCATATCATTTATAAACAACTAGCACATTTAGTTTATATGATTATGGCAAAAATATAAGTAAAATAAACACATTAACACAACCCGTCCTGATCCATATATCTCTTTAAAATAGATTTTTTTTGTGTATCTTTTTGAATAATTTATATATTTGTACTTTGTTTTAACTCCAGTATTGAAGTGAGATAATAAAGTATAATGTTTAATACTGAGCTTCGAGCCCTCGATGGTCTGTTAACCTCAGACTGTCTGCAGCGCTGTGACAGTTTCCTGGTCGTTTTTACACGTGGTTAAAACACAAACATACACACACATGACCAAACTGTACAGAGACACATATGAATCATTTCCTCTGAGTCATGGAGTCAACCTGCATTTAGCTCTTAGTGGGTTTTTATTTCAGACGCCGTCCAAACCTCAACAACATCAGTACAGAGATGTTAAAGATTGTTTCAGGTCATTTATAAACTGCCTGAAAATCTGATAAAGTTGTTGAGTTGTGATGTTTAGAGCTTTGTTCTTATCATGCTGAATATTCTTTAATATCCACATTTATGTTCAAGGTTAAATTTGACCCTTTTTTACATTTCAGAGCTGGAATATCACACTACACACATTTCTTATAGCCGGACGTTTCCCTAAATTTGACCCATATTTTACAAAAATACAAATAAAATGCATCTTTTTTAAATTTCTGTGCAGCTGATAAACATTTCTGTAAATGCAAATGTGACCTGTGTTTATTTAAAAAATTCAAAAATCAGCATTTAAACATATAAAATGTTCCCCTGGACTAGGGCTGGGTATCGTGGCCCATTTCCTAAATAGATATTCATAAGGTTCTGAATCGATTAATCACGATTCAATTCGATTCAATCTGCTCTTAAATAATGAAAATGTCTCAACTGTGTTACTAAATACAAATGAACTTTATTTTTTCTCTTCACATTAAACATTAAACAAAAGGTTTTAAGTGCAAACTTGTAAATTGGACATTTTAAACTTGAGCTGTAAACAAAACTGACTCAAGTCTCAAAAGTGCAATTTTGATATTAGAAAGGAAATGAAAGTGAAAGTGAACTAAAACATTACATCACTGCAGATTGCATGAAGGCTGTTTATTAAAGAAAAAAATGAATGAATCGATAATGCAAAATTTAAATGAAATCGATCCAAACTCGATTTTTTTACCCTGGACCATAAAATAGTGATTGTGAATGTTTCTTTTTTCCTCCATAAATAAATAAAATCCACTCTGACAGCTTCATTAAAGGATTAATCAAACATTTATTAATGACTGATGGTGTAGAGACTAATTATGAGTCAGAATATGAACAGTATGTAAAGGGTTAAAAAGACTAATATCTGCTAATATCACTATCAGAGTTTAAATTTACAAATATTGATCAACAAAAATCTATAAATCTATTAATCAGTGAGGCCCTGATACTATTTCATGTTATTTAATATCTATTTTCTTATGTGCACTAAAGAAAGAAGAATTTAACGTCTAAATGTGTGACTATAAAGACTTGTGATGTGATGATTCTGACCGTTGCCATGGTTACCCGCAGGGCTACCTGCTGAGCTGGGACGTGTTCTGGGATCTGACCAGTAACCTGATCATCTCGGGCTGCGACTCCACGCTCACCGTGCTGGGAATGAGCGCCGTCATCTCCTCGGTGGCTCACTACCTCGGCCTCAGCATCCTCGCCTTCATCGGTACGGCAGGAAGTAGAACCAGCGCTGATATTTAGGAAGGAAGCTACGATACGTTATAACTGATGGTTCTGTGTGTCGTCTGGTTTCAGGTTCGACGGAGGAAGAGGATAAACGTTTAGGGTTCGTGGCTCCGGTTCTGTTCTTCATCCTCGCTCTGCAGACCGGCCTCAGCAGCCTTCATCCTGACGAGCGTCTGGTGGGTTTTACAGGGTTCATGATGCCAGAACTTTAATTACTAAGCTGGGTTTTAATATATCAGGAAGTAGAGAGGAAGCAGACGGCGGATGCTGGATGTTCTCTGTGTTTCTGAAACTTTTTCTCCTAACTTCCCTCTGTTGATTTGACTTCCTGTGTCCTAACGTTTAAAGGCCCTCTCTAACTTTAAACTCTTAAAACCCTCCTGTTTTGGGTGATTTTCGCCTATTTGGCATACCCAAATGGAAAAGCTTATAACACAATAACTGCAAGTCCTAGATGCATGTATGATACCTCATTTGAAAGCTGACAATACATACTAAATGTGCTTATTTAGTATGTGCCACACACACACACACACACACCCTAAACTACATCAGTTCAAACATGGCTCAAAAACTTTTTTGTCTTCGCCTAAAGTAAGTTATTTTTGAATAACAATAACTAGGCTATGCTTTATGCCAGGTATATAGCAATCACCACATACCTTCTACATCTTGTCAACCACAACTGGATGAAGTTTCAGACTTCTAACCCTAACCATATGAAAGTTATGGCGTTTTTAGTTTGTGCCGTCACTGGCGTCCCTAACCCTTTCCAAAACGTCTCCAAATGGCCAAATTGTGCCAAATGCTTTTACTCACTTCTGTGACACCGCTGAAGCATTTTGGGGACTATAAAACCTTTCACCATGATTCATATCTTTAACCCTCTCTAACTTTAACCCTCTCTATCTTTAACCCTCTCTAACTTCGGTCTTCTCTAACTTTAACCCTCTCTTATTTTGTCCCTCTCTGTGACCCGTAGGTGCGTCTGAGCCGTAACATGTGCCTTCTGCTGACGGCCATCCTTCACTTCATCCACGGCATGACCGACCCCGTCCTGATGTCCCTCAGCGCTTCTCACGTCTCCTCTGTCAGACGCCACTTCCCGGTGCTGCTGGTGTCTCTGGCGCTCTTCGTGCTCCCCGTGGCGCTCAGCTACGCTCTCTGGCATCACTACGCTCTCAACACCTGGCTGTTCGCCGTCACCGCCTTCTGTGTGGAGCTCTGCCTCAAGGTGAGAAGACGGAGAGGTTGGCGTGTAAATAACGTGTAAATGGTCACGGACTACATGTCTGAGTGGAGACAGAAAGTTATGATAGTTATGTGAGGATAGAAGTTATTAAAATGAGCCAGAAAAGGAAATTATTTGAAGATGTTAAAAGATGTTTAACCCTCCTGAGTCAAGGAAGGAAGGGAGGAAGGAAGAAGGAAGGGAGGAAGGGAGGAAGGAAGAAGGAAGGGAGGGAGGGAGGAAAGAAGGAAGGAAGGTAGGAGGGAGGGAGGGAGGAAAGAAGGAAGGAGGAAGTAAGGAAGGACGGAGGAAAGAAAGAGAGAAGGAGGGAGGGAGTAAAGAAGGAAGGAAGGAAAGAAAAGGAAGGAGGAAGGAAAGGAAGGGAGGAAGGAAAGAAAGAAAGAAAAGGAGGGAGGGAGGAAAGAAGGAGGCAAATGAAGAAAGGAAAGAAGGAAGGAAAGGAAGGAAGGATGAAGGAAGGAAGGTAGGAAGGAGGAAGGAAGGAAAGAAAGAAAAGGAGGGAGGGAGGAAAGAAGGAGGGAAATGAGGAAGGGAAAGAAGGAAGGAAAGGAAGGAAGGTAGTAGGGAGGAAGGAAGGAACGAGGGAGGAAGGAACGAACGAAGGAGGGAGGAAGGAAAGAAAGGAAGGAAGGAGGGAGGAAAGAAGGACAGACGGAAAGAAGGAAGGGAGGAAAGAAGGAACAGTCAAAACAGACGGGGTCAGTTTGACCCGGGAGGACGACACAAAGGTTTAGGAAGGTTTGTCCTTAAATGTCACTGCAGCAAGTACACAACAACCTCGTCCCGTGGTTGCCATGGAAACACTTGTAAAACACGACAATCTTTTAGTTTCTACTCAGACAGATGAAGGTGATCAATGTGATTTTAGTCTGTGAGAAGCTGACGTGAGCCACTCTGAGTCATTTTCAGTCAATAAGATGCAGATAAGAATTATATTTACTATTCAGTTAGTTGTTTTTTATTCATTTATTTATTATTCATTAAATCAATCTGGACTTCAGGGGTTTGCATGTTCTTCCTGCGGTTTGGTTCATTAGTGACTCTAAATTGCCCCTAGGTGTAAATATGAGTCTGTAAGTTAGTAATAATTATAATATTAATTTATTTATGGAGAACTTCTGAGTTACAAATCTGAGTTACAAAGTGTTTCACAAGGCGGCAAAATATGCAAATTATAACATAATGGCTTCATAAAAGAGAACAAATAATAACTATTTGATGAGTAAAAAAAGGCAAAAATAGACAAAACTTATTTAAATGAGATGAAAAACAATTAAAGGAAAATGTCAAAAAAAAATCAGGAAAGAGTCTCATTAAAATGTTCTTTTAAATAATATATTTTTTTTTATTTTCTGTCTGAATATTATAAAACAAACATAACAAACAGAAGCAGAGGTAGTATCGTCTCTTCTGCTGTCCAGTAAATCTCTAAGATTTATGAACTTTACAGTTTCACAGAGATTAAATGTGAACAAAGAGCAATAAAATAAAACGTGTGACAGGTAAATAAGTCTGGGAGAGGTTAGATAAAAAAGAAATGAGATATTTTATTTATTTATTTTATTGCATATGAAAGAGAAGAAAAACAATACAAGAAAGAAAAGAAGACGATGACTATCAGAAGATAAATGTGCAGGAGGAGCCACAAGGTTACACTTACTTATCTGTATAAACCAGGTGGGGAGTTCTGGTCCTCTGAAATGAGGCCAACGCAGAAGTAACTTAAAACTGCATTCTATCAAAAGGCCACCAGGGGGCGACCGTTTTGGTGTCAAAAGGACTTCCGTCTCTATACAAGTCAATGGAGAATTCCCCAACTTCTCACTTGATTTCTAACCTCAGTAAACGTTTTCAAAATGTGTTTATGGTCTCAATCGCTAGTTTAAAGCCTTCTTCAATGCAGTATGATGTTCATTTGGGACATTTTGGCCTCCCTGATTTTATATGTGACGATAAAGCAGGGTATGCATTAGGGCGTGGCTACGTCGTGATTGACAGGTTGATTGGTTCACAGGTTCAGGAGGGCGCCTCATGCTCCTCCTGATGCCCATATAAGTAGAATCCCTGTTTTTATTTTTCCCAGCATGCACCTGCAAATTTCAAGATGGCGCTGCTCAGATCCGATACTATTGGCCTCCGAGCAGCAGTCCACAAACCAATGGGTGACTTCACGGATATGGTTATAAAACAATGTTCAAAGAAGTAATTTAAAAGAGAAAACTGATTCAAGCATTTTTAATACAAGAAATGTTTGGAGGACAAAAGCTTCACACAGAATAAATACATAAAGTTATCCATATAGAAACTTAGTGTTGTTCATATCACTCATAACTGTGTATACAGTCGTCTAATCTGTTGTATTCCTTTGCAGCAGCATTGGTTTTATTTTTACCTTAAAGAGGTTTTAAAAAGGTCTAAAAAGTCATTAAATTTGTACTTTAAAAATGTGCAGATACCCTGATGTGTGTGTCATTTGTTCCTCTCATCAGCAGCATGTTTAATAACTACTTCCTCTCCTTCCCCTCCTTCCTCTCCTTCCTCTCCTCAGGTGGTTGTCTCTCTAACGGTCTACGGACTCTTCATGGCCGACGGCTTCTCCAACGTCCTGTGGGAGAAGCTTGACGACTACGTTTACTACGTCCGCTCCACGGGGAACATCATCGAGTTCCTGTTCGGCGTCATCATGTTCGGTAACGGCGCCTACACCATGATGTTCGAGTCGGGCAGTAAGATCCGCGCCTGCATGATGTGCCTGCACGCCTACTTCAACATCTACCTGCAGGCCAAGAACGGCTGGAAGACCTTCATCAACCGTCGCACCGCCGTCAAGAAGATCAACTCGCTGCCGGAGGTCCGCGGCGACCAGCTGAGCGACATCGAGGACGTGTGCGCCATCTGCTACCAGGAGTTCGCCACGTCGGCCCGCATCACGCCCTGCCACCACTACTTCCACGCGCTGTGCCTGAGGAAGTGGCTCTACATCCAGGACACCTGCCCCATGTGCCACCAGCGGGTCTACGTGGAGGAGGAGAGTCGAGACCGAGCCGCCTTCTCCAACAACAACGGGGGCTACGCCGCTCCTCAGGACGCCGACGCCCCGCCGGCCGCAGAGGGGGAGGAGGACCAGCTACCCGACGACGACGACCCCCCCGGTGACGGAGCGGTCGGGGGGGCGGCGGCGGCGGCTGCGGGAGAGCTCGATAACGAACTCCTTGAGGACAACGACAGCATAGAGTACGACGAAGACGAGTGGGGGACTCAAAACGGAGGAACGCCCATAGAAGAAGATTATATCAATGACGACACAGACTCCACAGAGGACTGACAACAAGAATAATAATAATAATAAAAACTAATGAAATCTATAGAAAAATATACATATATATCTTTATTATATTTAAGTTAAAAAAAAAAAGAAGAAAGAATTATAAAACACAAATTCAGCAACTTTAATTTGTTCTTGAACAATGTCAGGGATGATGTCATTCTCTTTTTTTCTTGTTAGTTTCTTTTTGTTTAGTTTTTTTTTTTTTGAGTTTGGGTTTTTACTCTATAAGGGCTCAAGGAAAGAGTAACTGCTGCTCTCATTCTCTGTCTGTCTGTGTGTGTGTGTGTGTCTGTGTGTGTGTGTGTGTGTGTGTTGAGGCTGCATGATGTCGACCAAAAAACATCCTCATTTTTTCTCTTTATCTTCACATGTTGGCTCAGCTGTTTCTAATTATTTATTTCCCCACACCTCAAAAAAAATGACACACATCCATTAAATATAAGATTAAATAATATATCAGATTCCCCACATCATCATCTTAACGGTTAACGGCACATTAAGTACGGTTATATAGAAACATTTTTATTCCCCTTTAGAGAAGAATTAAATATTGCGTCACCTCTGCAGCCTCGGTGAGTGTGTGTGTGTGTGTGATCTCGTGTGTGCCTGCCGACATGTAATGTGCTTAGACGATGTCTTAAGATGCAGTTCACGTTCCCTTGCAGTTTGTTTATAGAGGGAAACAAAGAAGAGAGCGATGATAAGAGTTTATTAACGACAAAAAAACTAAAGAACTGGGACGAATTTGAGCTTGAAATCTGCACGTCAGGATTTGACTGATTTGAGTTTTTTGCAGATTCTTTGGGATTAAAAGTATCAGAAAAGACTTAAAAACACATTATTGGTATTGAGTAACTTCTCCACAGGCTCAAAACATCAATTTCACTTATGTTTTATGTCTAAATCGACTTCGAGAGCTTTCAAATCCTGACTTGCAGATCGATAGAAGCTCAAATTTGTATTTTTTTTTTTTGTCCTTAACGAACTTTAACAGAATATTTGTGAAAGAGTGAAAGAAAAGAAAGAGAGAGAGAGAGAGAGAGAGAGTGAATGAATGAAGGTGAGACAGTGAAGCAGTTTTCTATCAACTCTGCGCCAAAACCAGAGGAAAAACTAAAAGAGAGGTGTGTCTGATTTTTTTTAAAGTGACTTCCTACTGTAATCACTGAGATACCTCTGGTCATTTACTTACTACTACTTGGTCTCTTGTGTGACCGCGCTTTACATTTGTGTACGTTATTGTACATATAATAAAAACACATGCACACTTTCTCCCTTTACGATAAAAAAAAAAGAAAAGAAAAAGTTGTTTTCTAATTATTATTATTATTATTATTTTTATTTCCCCCCCCCCCCCCCCCCCTCTTTCCTTCCTCTTGCTACTTTTCTCATGACATAAATCAATATTGAGTTTTGGTTAAAAAAAAAGCTCGTTTCAGACCCCAGATTTGGTTTGTATGTGATAAAGAGATGAAGAGTGTTTGGTATGAAGCCACTAATGAAAAGCTCGATCCCAAAAAAAATCTAAAAAATGATTCATTGTTGATGTTTTTCTGTCCGTGTCTCACAATAATAATCCATCATGAAAAAGGTGCAAGTTCTCCAGTCTGCTGTGGACTCGATGCTCTTGAAAGAGACGCCATCATTTGTTTTAAATCTGTTCTAATAATAGTCTCGTTTATGTCATTCAGTAAATGCACCTTTTCTTTTTCTTTTTTCTTCCTTGTGTTTTGAATCACTGGTACAGAGAGGAGAGGGAGGTTTTATCCTGCTGTCCATCTCCCGGGGCAACAGGCGGAGAGAGAGACGACTGCACCTTTTTTTTTTAACGAAGGCTCAAACTGTGTTTTCTAGTCTCAGGGTCCCGCTGCAGGGCTGCTGGAAGAGTTCTTTCAATACCATTTTTTTCGTTGAATTTCCAGGCCTTAAAAAAAAACAACAAACTTCACTGGCTGCAGAAATGTCTGGAAAAGAAAAAGTCGTGACGGTTTAAAAAACAACGACGACGATTAACTCTTTGATATCTGTCGTGATGTCGAGCTTCGGTTCAGTTTCCAGCAGCAGACGTCCGATCGACACTGATCCCAAAATCTTTCAGCTACCGGCACTAAATGTGCCTTCGACAGTATGGACAGTACAACCAATCAGATCCCTCGACCACCGCGGAGATCTTCATCGTGCATTTGTATTAAAAAAAAAAAGCTTTCAAGCACAACTCCTACGAGTATTATGTTGTTTAGACTTCCACAGCCTGAACGTCTTAAAGGGTTTGACTACAAACTTATGTTCATTACTGTTGTAATTACTGGTTTGCAGTAAATAAGCTGCATGGAATGAGAGAAAGAGATGATTTTTGGGGGGGTTGGTTGGTGGGGGGGGATTGGGGGGCGGGGTCTAATTTGATTGGACAGCTGTGCTTTTAGACACACGTCTCAGCTATTGAAGGACTTTTTGATTATTAGGTTGATTGTTCTGGAAGCTTTTTAAAGGAGATAAAAGCTGTTCATTTTGCCTTTTGTTTTAAAAAGAGATTTATGTAAATAAAATCATCTTTGATATTGACTTCGGCTCGTATCTTAAAAATCACAAAACATCATCTTTAAATAACACATTGCTTTATTCACTGTAGGATAGTTAACTCTGCTGTTGTCCTCGAGGGGAGGGAGGGAGGAGGGGAGGAAGAAGGAAGGAAAGGAGGGAGGAAGGAAGGGAGGGAAGTAAGGGAGGAAGGAAGGGAGGGAGGAAGAAAGAAGGAAAGGAGGGAGGCAGGAAGGGAGGAAGGAAGGAAGGGACACTTTGGAGGTTTTTATTGATCTTTATCATTCAACATTTAAACACAACTTTTACATATTTGATGAAAAGAACTGATTTTAATATTTTAAAGACTAAACACAAAAAAAATATGTAGGTTTTGGAATGAAAGAAAATCAATTTTTTCATTTTAAAACCTACATTTATTTTTTCGCCCGAAAATTTGTTTTTTTCTTTCGGGAGGATTTTTTTTCATTCCAAAACCTACAAAAAAAATTTCGGGAGAGAAAAAATATGTAGGTTTTGGAATGAAAATTTTTTGTAGGTTTTGGAATGAAAAAGAATCCTCCCGAAATTTTCTTTTTTTTCTGGGAGGATTGTTTTCATTCCTACATATTTTCTTTCTTCAGAATTATGACAACAACAAAAAAGTTCTAAAAAACATTTTTTTTGGGGTTTGGAAAAAAGACAGAATTTTTCAGTGGCCCTAATACTCTTCCCATTGAGAAACAAGAAAACAAAAATACCTCCGTTGAGAGATGAAAACAAGAATATTAATGGTAAAGTGAATATGACCATTGTACAGAAGAGTATTATGGCCAAAAATATGTAGGTTTTGGAATGAATTTTTTTTTTTTTTTCTGGAGGATTTTTTTTCATTCCAAAACCTACATATTTTCTTTCTCCCGAAAATTTTTTGTAGGTTTTGGAATGAACAAAATCCTCCCTGAGCTACTACCTCATCGTGGTGGAGGGGTTTGCGTGTCCCAATGACCCCAGGAGCTCCGTTGTCTGGGGCTTTATGCCCCTGGTAGGGTCACCCAAGGCAAACAGGTCCGGGGGGGAGGGACCAGACAAAGCGTAGCTCACAAAAACCCAAATGACGAGTACAATACATGGTCCTTGGTTTCCCTTGCCCGGACGCGGGTCACCGGGGCCCCCCCCCTGGAGCCAGGCCTGGGGGTGGGGCTCGATGGCGAGCACCTGGTGGCCGAGCCTGCACCCATGGGGCCCGGCCGGGCACAGCCCGAAGAGGTAACATGGGACCCCCTTCCAGCGGACCCACCACCCGCAGGAGGGGCCAAAAGGGAAGGGTGCGATGTGAGCTGGGCAGCAGCCTTGGCGGTCCGATCCTCGGCTGCAGAAGCTAGCTCTAGGGACGTGGAATGTCACCTCTCTGGCGGGGAAGGAGCCCGAGCTGGTGCGCTAGGTTGAGAAGTTCTGGCTAGATATAGTCGGCCTCACCTCGACGCATAGCAAGGGCTCTGGAACCAGTCTTCTCGAGAGGGGTTGGACTCTCGTCCACTCTGGAGTTGCCGTTGGTGAAAGGCGCCGGGCAGGGGTGGCAATACTTATTGCCCCTTGGCTTGGCGCCTGTATGTTGGAGTTTACCCCAGTGGATGAAAGGGTAGCCTCCCTCCGCCTTCGGGTGGGGGGACGGATCCTGACTGTTGTTTGTGCCTATGGCCCAAACAGCAGCTCAGAGTATCCACCCTTTCTGGACTCCTTGGAGGGGGTGCTGGAAAGTGCTCCCTCTGGGGATTCCATCATTCTGCTGGGGGACTTCAACGCTCACGTCGGCAGCGACAGTGAGACCTGGAAGGGTGTGATTGGGAGGAACGGCCCCCCCAATCTGAACCCGAGCGGTGTTCTGTTATTGGACTTCTGTGCTCGTCACAGATTGTCCATAACGAACACCATGTTCAAGCATAAGGGTGTCCATATGTGCACTTGGCACCAGGACACCCTAGGCCGCAGTTCGATGATTGACTTTGTAGTCGTGTCGTCGGACTTGCGGCCGCATGTCTTGGACACTCGGGCGAAGAGAGAGGCGGAGCTGTCAACTGAGTTGGCTCCGATGGTGGGGGAGGATGCCGGTCAGACCTGGCAGACCTAAATGCATTGTGAGGGTCTGCTGGGAACGTCTGGCAGAGTCTCCTGTCAGAGAGAGCTTCAATTCCCACCTCCGGGAGAACTTTGACCATGTACCGGGGGAGGCGAGGGACATTGAGTCCGCGTGGGCCATGTTCCGCGCCTCCATTGTCAAGGCGGCCGACCGGTCCTGCGGCCGCAAGGTGGTCGGTGCCTGTCGTGGCGGCAATACCCGAACCCGCTGGTGGACAACGGCGGTGAGGGATGCCTTCACGCTGAAGAAGGAGTCCTATAGGGCCTTTTTGGCCTGTGGGACTCCGGAGGCAGCAGGCAGGTACCGGCAGGCCAAGCGGGGGGCGGCTGCGGCGGTCGCTGAGGCAAAAACCCGGACATGGGAGGAGTTCGGTGAAGCCATGGAGAACGACTTCCGGACGGCTTCGAAGAGGTTCTGGACCACCATCCGGCGTCTCAGGAGGGGGAAGCAGTGCACCGTCAATACTGTGTATGGGGGTGACGGTGCCCTGCTGACCTCGACTCGGGACGTCGTGGATCGGTGGAAGGAATACTTCGAAGACCTCCTCAATCCCACCGACACGCCTTCCGGTAAGGAAGCAGGGCCTGGGGACCCGGGTGTGGGCTCTCCTATCTCTGGGGCTGAGGTCGCCGAGGTGGTCAAGAAGCTCCTCAGTGGCAAGGCCCCGGGGGTGGATGAGATCCGCCCGGAGTTCCTCAACGCCCTGGATGTTGTGGGGCTGTCATGGTTGACACGACTCTGCAACATCGCGTGGACATCGGGGGCAGTGCCTCTGGATTGGCAAACTGGGGTGGTGGTCCCTCTTTTTAAGAAGGGGGACCGGAGGGTGTGTTCCAACTATAGGGGGATCACACTCCTCAGCCTCCCTGGTAAGGTCTATTCGGGGGTACTGGAGAGTAGGGTCCGTCGGATAGTCGAACCTCGGATTCAGGAGGAGCAATGTGGTTTTCGTCCAGGTCGTGGAACTGTGGACCAGCTCTACACCCTCTGCAGGATCCTTGAAGGTGCATGGGAGTTTGCCCAACCAGTCCACATGTGCTTTGTGGGCTTGGAAAAGGCATTCGACCGTGTCCCTCGGGGGGTCCTGTGGGGGGTTCTCCGGGAGTACGGGGTATCGGACCCCCTGATACAGGCCGTCCGTTCCCTGTACGACCGGTGTCAGAGCTTGGTCCGCATAGCTGGTAGTAAGTCGGACTCGTTTCCGGTGGGGGTTGGACTCCGCCAGGGCTGCCCTTTGTCACCGATCCTGTTCATAATTTTTATGGACAGGATTTCTAGGCGCAGTCAGGGCGTTGAGGGGTTCCGGTTTGGTGACCTCAGGATTGGGTCACTGCTTTTTGCAGATGATGTGGTCCTGTTGGCTTCATCAGACCGTGACCTCCAACTCTCACTGGATCGGTTCACCGCCGAGTGTGAAGCGGCCGGGATGAGAATCAGCACCTCCAAATCCGAGTCCATGGTCCTCAGCTGGAAAAGGGTGGAGTGCACCCTTCGGGTCGGGGATGAGATCCTGCCCCAAATGGAGGAGTTCAAGTACCTCGGGATCTTGTTCACGAGTGAGGGAAGGATGGAGCGGGAGATCGACAGGCGGATCGGTGCGGCGTCTGCAGTAATGCCGGCTCTGCACAGATCCGTCGTGGTGAAGAGAGAGCTGAGCCGAAAGGCGAAGCTCTCGATTTACCAGTCGATCTTCGTTCCTACCCTCACCTATGGTCATGAGCATGAACAAAAATACCTCCGTTGAGAGATGAAAACAAGAATATTAATGGTAAAGTGAATATGACCATTGTACAGAAGAGTATTAGGGCCAAAAATATGTAGGTTTTGGAATGAAAAAAAATCCTCCCGAAAGAAAAAAAAAATTTTCGGGAGAGAAAAAATATGTAGGTTTTGGAATGAAAAAAAATATTTGTTTTCTTTCGGGAGGATTTTCTTTCTTTCGATGAAAATTTTCATTCCAAAACCTACAAAAAATTTTCATTTTAAAACCTACATTTTTTTTTTCGCCCGAAAATTTGTTTTTTTCTTTCGGGAGGATTTTTTTTCATTCCAAAACCTCCAAAAAATTTTCGGGAGAGAAAAAATATGTAGGTTTTGGAATGAAAATTTTTGTAGGTTTTGGAATGAAAAAGAATCCTCCCGAAATTTTCTTTTTTTTTCGGGAGGATTTTCTTTCATTCCAAAACCTACATATTTTCTTTCTTCAGAATTATGACAACAACAAAAAAGTTCTAAAAAACATTTTTTTTTTGGGGTTTGGAAAAAGGACAGAATTTTTCAGTGGCCCTAATATTCTTCCCATTGACAAACAAGAAAACAAAAATACCTCCGTTGAGAGATGAAAACAAGAATATTAATGGTAAAGTGAATATGACCATTGTACAGAAGAGTATTAGGGCCCACAATATGTAGCTTTTAGAATGAAAAAAAATCCTCCCGAAATACATTTTTTATTCAAAGTCATATTCACTTTACCATTAATATTCTTGTTTTCATCTCTCAACCCGGATATTTTTGTTTCTTGTACCTCAAGGGAAGAGATTTTAAAGTGTTCATGCTCCAACATTGGTATCAATGATTTTACAGTCATGTTTCCAACTCTGCATGTAAACTCTCTCGTGTAGCAGCATTCCTACAAGTCTCACCCTGACCAGGAATCGAACTCGTTAAAACTACTGTATCAAAAACAGTAGTTTTAACCACTGAGCTACTCAGCTACTATGTGGATTTCAGAATATTCGTGTGTATATATATGTATATTTATATTTCAGGTATCAGCTATTGTTGAGGACGCCTGCTGTTGGTTGAACTGGGGTGTCAGAGATACATTTAACATCTCATTAAATTATAATTAATGTGTAATAAACAACCAGGACAGCCTTAGTAACATCACCACTGAGGACACAGAAACACTTTAGAGGTTTTTATTGATCTTTATCATTCAACATTTAAACACAACTTTTACATATTTGATGAAAAGAACTGATTTTAATATTTTAAAGACTAAACACAAAGTTTTATTCATGTTTACGTTCACGGTTACATTCTTGTTTCCGTTCATGTTTCCGTTCACGATTACATTCACGTAACCGTTCATGTTTCCGTTCACGGTTACGTTCACGGTTACGTTCACGTTGTCGTTCATGTTTCCGTTCACGGTTACGTTCACGTTGCCGTTCATGTTTCCGTTCACGGTTACATTCACGTTGCCGTTCATGTTTCCGTTCACGGTTACGTTAACGTTGTCGTTCATGTTTCCGTTCACGGTTACGTTAACGTTATCGTTCATGTTTCCGTTCACGGTTACGTTCACGTTACCGTTCACATTTCCGTTGATGATTCCGTTCACCATTATATTTATGTTATCGTGCATGTTTCCGTTAGCGGTTATGTTCACGTTTTCGTCAACCATGATATTGGTGTTTTTTCGTCCTTCAACTGAGATTTTCTTGTTTTCTTCTCTCGACAGTGATGTTCACGTTTTCGTCCTTCAACTGCGATTTTCTTGTTTTCGTCTCTCGACAGTGATGTTCACGTTTTCGTCCTTCAACTGCGATTTTCTTGCTTTCGTCTCGACAGTGATATTCACGTTTTCGTCCTTCAACTGCGATTTCTTGTTTTCTTCTCTCAACGATGAAATTCTTTTCGTCGTCTCTCGACAGTGATGTTCACGTTTTCGTCCTTCAACTGCGATTTTCTTGTTTTCGTCTCTCGACAGTGATATTCACGTTTTCCTCCTTCAACTGCGATTTTCTTGTTTTCTTCTCTCAACGATGAAATTCTTTTCTTCGTCTCTCAACAGTGATGTTCAAGTTTTCGTCTCTCGGCCGGGGTATTTTGTTGTCTTGTTTCTCAATGGTCATATTCACTTTACCATTAATACTCTTGTTTTCGTCCTTCAACTTCGATTTTTCTTGTTTTCTTCGTCTCTCAACAGTGATATTCAAATTTTCGTCTCTCGGCCGGGGTATTTTTGTTCTGGTCTCTCAATGGTTGTATTCACTTTACCATTAATATTCTTGTTTTCGTCTCTCAACAGTGATATTCAAGTTTTGGAACCTCAATGCTTAAATTCACTTTACCATTAACATTCACATTTTCGGCTCTCAACCCAGGTATTTTTGTTGTCTTGTTTCTCAATGGTCATATTCACTTCACCATTAATACTCTTGTTTTCATCTCTTAACCGAGATTTTCACATTTTCATGCTCCAACGTTGGTATCAATGATTTTACAGTCATGTTTCCAACTTTGCATGTAAACTCTCTCGTGTAGCAGCATTCCTACAAGTCTCACCCTGACCAGGAATCGAACTCGTGATCTCCTGTATCAAAAGCAGTAGTTTTAACCACTGAGCTACTCAGCCGCTACATGGATTTCAGAATATTCGTGTGTATATATATGTATATTTATATTTCAGGTATCAGCTATTGTTGAGGACGCCTGCTGTTGGTTGAACTGGGGTGTCAGAGATACATTTAACATCTCATTAAATTATAATTAATGTGTAATAAACAACCAGGACAGCCTTAGTAACATCACCACTGAGGACACAGAGACACTTTAGAGGTTTTTATTGATCTTTACCATTCAACATTTAAACACAACTTTTACATATTTGATGAAAAGAACTGATTTTAATATTTTAAAGACTAAACACAAAGTTTTATTCATGTTTACGTTCACGGTTACATTCTTGTTTCCGTTCATGTTTCCGTTCACGGTTACGTTCACGTTGCCGTTCATGTTTCCGTTCACGGTTACGTTCACGTTGTCGTTCATGTTTCCGTTCACGGTTACGTTCACGTTGCCGTTCATGTTTCCGTTCACGGTTACATTCACGTTGTCGTTCATGTTTCCGTTCACGGTTACGTTCATGTTACCGTTCACATTTCCGTTGATGATTCCGTTCACCATTATATTTATGTTATCGTGCATGTTTCCGTTAGCGGTTATGTTCACGTTTTCGTCAACCATGATATTGGTGTTTTTTCGTCCTTTACCTGAGATTTTCTTTTCTTCGTCTCTCAACAGTGATGTTCACGTTTTCCTCCTTCAACTGCGATTTTCTCGTTTACGTCTCTCGACAGTGATGTTCACGTTTTCGTCTCTCGACAGTGATGTTCACGTTTTCCTCCTTCAACTGCGATTTTCTTGTTTTCTTCTCTCAACGATGAAGTTCTTTTCTTCGTCTCTCAACAGTGATATTCAAGTTTTCGTCTCTCAACCCGGGTATTTTTGTTGTCTTGTTTATCAATGGTCATATTCACTTCACCATTAATACTCTTGTTTTCATCTCATAACCAAGATTTTCACATTTTCATGCTCCAACGTTGGTATCAATGATTTTACAGTCATGTTTCCAACTCTGCATGTAAACTCTCTCGTGTAGCAGCATTCCTACAAGTCTCACCCTGACCAGGAATCGAACTCGTGATCTCCTGTATCAAAATCAGTAGTTTTAACCACTGAGCTATTCAGCTGCTACGTGGATTTCAGAATATCTGAATAACTGTCTCTCGACAGTGATGTTCACGTTTTCGTCCTTCAACTGCGATTTTCTTGTTTTCGTCTCTCAACAGTGATGTTCAAGTTTTCGTCTCTCGACCGTGGTATTTTTCTTCTGGTCTCTCAATGGTTGTATTCACTTTACCATTAATATTCTTGTTTTCGTCTCTCAACAGTGATATTCAAGTTTTGGAACCTCAATGCTTACATTCACTTTATCATTAACATTCACATTTTCGGCTCTCAACCCGAGTATTTTTGTTGTCTTGTTTCTCAATGGTCATATTCACTTCACCATTAATACTATTGTTTTCATCTCTTAACCGAGATTTTCACATTTTCATGCTCCAACGTTGGTATCAATGATTTTACAGTCATGTTTCCAACTCTGCATGTAAACTCTCTCGTGTAGCAGCATTCCTACAAGTCTCACCCTGACCAGGAATCGAACTCGTGATCTCCTGTATCAAAAACAGTAGTTTTAACCACTGAGCTACTCAGCTGCTACATGGATTTTGGGATATTCGTGTGTATATATCTGTATATTTATATTTCAGGTATCAGCTATTGTTGAGGACGCCTGCTGTTGGTTGAACTGGGGTGTCAGAGATACATTTAACATCTCATTAAATTATAATTAATGTGTAATAAACAACCAGGACAGCCTTAGTAACGTCACCACTGAGGACACAGAGACACTTTAGAGGTTTTTATTGATCTTTACCATTCAACATTTAAACAAAACTTTTACATATTTGATGAAAAGAACTGATTTTAATATTTTAAAGACTAAACACAAAGTTTTATTCATGTTTACGTTCACGGTTACATTCTTGTTTCCGTTCATGTTTCCGTTCACGGTTACGTTCACGTTGTCGTTCATGTTTCCGTTCACGGTTACGTTCACGTTGCCGTTCATGTTTCCGTTCACGGTTACGTTCATTTTGCCGTTAATGTTTCCGTTCACGGTTACGTTAACGTTATCGTTCAAGTTTCCGTTCACGGTTACGTTCACGGTTACATTCACGTTACCGTTCACATTTCCGTTGATGATTCCGTTCACCATTATATTTATGTTATCGTCCATGTTTCCGTTAGCGGTTATGTTCACGTTTTCGTCAACCATGATATTGGTGTTTTTTCGTCCTTCAACTGAGATTTTCTTGTTTTCTTCTCCCAACGATGAAGTTCTTTTCGTCGTCTCTCGACAGTGATGTTCACGTTTTCGTCCTTCAACTGCGATTTTCTTGTTTTCGTCTCTCGACAGTTATGTTCACGTTTTCGTCCTTCAACTGCGATTTTCTTGTTTTCTTTTCTCAACGATGATGTTCTTTTCTTCGTCTCTCAACAGTGATGTTCAAGTTTTCGTCTCTCGACCGTGGTATTTTTCTTCTGGTCTCTCAATGGTTGTATTCACTTTACCATCAATATTCTTGTTTTCGTCTCTCAACAGTGATGTTCAAGTTTTGGAACCTCAATGCTTACATTCACTTTATCATTAACATTCACATTGTCGGCTCTCAACCCGAGTATTAACATTCACATTTTCGGCTCTCAAACCGAGTATTTTTGTTGTCTTGTTTCTCAATGGTCATATTCACTTCACCATTAATACTCTTGTTTTCATCTCGTAACCGAGATTTTCAAATTTTCATGCTCCAACGTTGGTATCAATGATTTTACAGTCATGTTTCCAACTCTGCATATAAACTCTCTCGTGTAGCAGCATTCCTACAAGTCTCACCCTGACCAGGAATCGAACTCGTGATCTCCTGTATCAAATACAGTAGTTTTAACCACTGAGCTACTCAGCTGCTACATGGATTTCAGAATATTCGTGTGTATATATATGTATATTTATATTTCAGGTATCAGCTATTGTTGAGGACGCCTGCTGTTGGTTGAACTGGGGTGTCAGAGATACATTTAACATCTCATTAAATTATAGTTAATGTCAAAAAGACAAGCAGGACAGTCTTAGTAACATCACCACTTGTATTGTAGCATTCCAACAGGCCTCGAACCTTTGATCTCCTGGTGTTATTTTGTGGTTGCTGTGTGGTTCAACTGTTCGTCTGCTCTCTCTACAGGTGGAATGTTAATATAACCTGGAGCACCTGAGGGCCCGATAGGTTCCCAGGTTATTTAAGCCTGGCTGCAGCTCTGCTCTCTTCTACAGGCACAGTTTGTTTTGGTTACACTGCTTTAAGTCTTTGTTTTGGTTTTATGTATCTATACGCACACACACACACACACACACACACACGTTGTCCTACGCCACTTTAGGAAATAGAGACATTAAATAAACTTGCATTCATTTCCTGGCGACCCATCTCTACTGTTAACGGCTCAGTGGTTAACACTACTGACTTTGACACAGGAGATGAAGAAGTTTGATTCCTGGTCAAGGTGAGACTTGTATTCATGCTGCTATGTTTGAGTTGCCAGTGGGAAAGTATACATGCAGAGTTGGAAATAAATATAGTGGTTCATAGACAAAAATGTGAACAGAGTGTACAGTAAATGTAACAATTGAGGGAACTTTGAATGTAAATCTAACATTTATTAATGACTGATGGGGGAGTTTATGAATGTGAATTGATGTATAGACTAATTATAAGTCAGAATATTAACAGCATGAGACATCATTTGAGTCAAATAAGACACAAACTAGAAATAACATGTTTTATTAGACTGTAAACACACACAGTTATACTCATTGCTGGGGAGTAACTCATTACAGATAGATTGATAGATTGATAGATAGACTTTATTCATGTCCATTGGAGAAATTCATGTGTATGTATCAATACGCTTTTTTTCTCCTTCTTTTTTCTTCTCCTCCCTTCCTCCCATACATTAAATATGTATATATACAAATACACATACATATGTAATTAAAAAAATATATATACGAAGAATAAAAATAGTAGACAATATATAAAAATAAAGAAAGAATGGGATGAGAGAAAAACAATAAATAAATAAGTTAAAAAAAGAAAGAAAGAAGAAAAAAATAAATAAAATAATAATAGTAATAAATAAATAAATAATAATAAAAATATTAACTCTAACTTTTTATTCTCTTGTTTTTATGTTTTACTTTATTTTAGCTTAATTTAATTTCGAATAAAGTGCGGCAAACGTTAAGGTCCAGTCATTTTAATGTGAAAAGACATAACCGGAAGTAAATAATATTATTCTGAAAAGTAAGACAGGAAGTCGGTGTATAAATAGCGGTTGATTGCCGTTGCTGTAGTTCTAAGCTTGAAGTCCATGTGGTAAAACTCCTCCTGACCTCCGAGTCTAAGGGATCATAAAGTCGGCTTTAATCGGCGGAAAGCACCGAAAAGAGGACATGGGCCACAGCCTGAGAGTATACCGGAGCTTTACAAACACCGTCAGCAAAAAATTCACCGGTTTTTCCTCCTGCTGAGGTCGGATTTAGCTCGGTAAGAAGACCGAGAAACGTACAACTTCTACCCGGGCGACAGCGCTGTTTGAGCGGGGAGCTGCTAGCGGAGGATCGGCCCTTAAAGAACCATCAAAAAAGGGCAGTTTTTATATTTTAAAGATAAGAATAGATATTTATTTTTACCATAATGTTTAAGCTTTATCTACATAGAGCTGTCACACCGGGTTTTCCCCCCCGATGTGCTCGGATCTAGCTCGATAAGAAGACCGAGAAACGTACAACTTCTACCCGGGCGGCAGCGCTCTCTGAGCGGGGGAGCTGCTAGCGGACATCGGCCCTTAAAGAACCATAAAAAAGGGCAGTTTTTAAACTTTTTTTTTTATTCTAAAGATAGGATTACTTATTTATTTTTACCATAATGTTTAAGCTTTGTCTACATAAAGCTGTAACACCGGTTTTGTTGAAGTTGACACCGGGGGTGACAGCACCGAGGCTGCCGGGTATGGGGCTCCACACGCCGGGGATGGGGCTCCTCACGCCGGGGATGGGGCTCCTCACGCCGGGGATGGGGCTCCTCACGCCGGCCCGCCTGATGGGAACACACGGGAGAAACGATCCGAGGGAGCCGCTGAACTCTCCGTCCATCGCCAAAGACTTCATCTACCGGCTGCACCCCAAAGAGAGGGCGTGTTTACTGAAGGAGCTGCAGAGTTTCGAGTCCATTGCCATCGCTCAAGGTAAGAAGACACAATAGTTCAAAACAATCGGGATAAATATGAATGAAAAGTCACATTATCGGCATTTAATACACCGATATTTCTCCTCGTGTCTCCCATTCGCCGATATTTACATACCGTTCATATTTCTATTTTTTTTATGTGAGTGAAAGCAGGTGATCTGGTTCCTCTTCTACTGTCTGAGGGAGTGCCAGTCAATGGGTGGAGGCTTTCTGTTTAGACTGTTATGAAAGACACATTATTAGACACACCAATTACTGAACGATTTAGAAAAATATCGCGATTTTTTTTTAACGATATTGCAATTATGATATTATAGAGGATGATCATTTTTTGACGTCATTATTCTCATATTTGATTGAAAAACATATTAAAATGATTATAGGGTGATTTCTACTTCAATATCCGTGCAGCATAACTTATTTAATTTAATTTAAAACTGTATTTTGACACATTTTGACGCCTTTTTAACAAATATTATGCCTCATGTGATGTGAAATTTGCAGTAAGCCATGTTGCAATTTCAATAAAATTAAAAGGTAATTGTTTAGCTCAGTTCAGATCAAGGCTTAGCTGCTCACCTGGGAAGACATTGGGTGGGGTTATTTGGTAATTTGGTACCGAATGAAAAGGTATTGAAGCAGTTCAATCAATAAGTGTTGGAGGTTGATACACAGCTTTGAGTTATAGTCGTCTTTTCATTACCAGATTTAGATTTTTACTCCTAAAACTATATTCTAACAACTTCAAAAAACTGAATCAGTAGTATTTTAACTGCATCCTTTCTCATCATTTCTCATTTATTTTCCATCTTAACACAACATATTAATTTAACATGACTCTCATTTAATAAAATAAAGTTAATATATCAATAGTGACGACACAGGAACATATCAGCCTTTTGTATAACTCCTTTAAAAAATGTGACAGACATGAACTTTATTGTTACGTTTTATCACAAACAATATTCAGTGAGTTATCGACTGGTTTTCTCAGTAAATACCACAAAGAGGAAGAACCTATTTTTGCCACGTCTTGTCTCATGACTTCGTGTCTACTGATGGCTTTTGTGGTTCAGACTTAAAGTTACTGCAACCAGGCTCTGCTGAAAAAATGGGGCCAAATTGAAGTTTAATGAGTGACTGACATTGACCAGCATGATGATATTACTAGGATCATTTTCTATCTGTAAAATGTGTCCAATTTTTATAAGGTTTGTGAGACATATGGCAACACAAACCTCACTGTGACATTTTTCTTCGTGTGTGTGTGTGAGTGAGATTCCTCTTTTTTGACTCACTACCGGGTGTTTTCTCTTTCCACGTGAGCCAAACCAAAACCAGAATGACTCATCGTAGCTCTGAAATAGTTGAAAGTAAAGCTTCTGAATCAGGACTACAACGATCATCTGAGTGTCTGGAGAGAGTAAACATTGAAGGGAGGGACTCTGGTATTATAATCTTTTCTCCAGGTGCTCCGCGTCCTCATAGTGTTGCATTTTTATTTTCTTGTCTCTGCAGTATCCCAAACCCTCCTCCCACTCTTGTCAGATAATGCTGACATGCCACTAAGACTTGAAAGAGTTTCAGTTTTGCCTTCAGACCAGCTCGCTCACTTGTGTGCACCCAAAAAAGAAACCCTGCATTTTCTGGGTTATTATTATTATATAAGCAGTTTTTTATTTTAGGAAATCGTTCCTCTTCTCTGACTCCTAATCTGTCCGCCTACGTCCAACAGCATTTTTTAATTCAGTGTTTACAGCATTTTAATCCTGTAGGTTCAACTAAATGTATTTTTTCTTCTCTAAAATAGTGTTTTCAGAGATCACCTGAGATCCACACCCAGTGGAGGCAAACATCTTTTGTGTTTGAGGTTTTATGAAGGAATGTTTCTCCTGTAGTCGCTGTGCAGGTGTGGAAAATCTTTATTATTAAAATACAGATAATGTCTTCTCAAACCCAGACACCCAATAAAGGCAAGGCAGCTTTATTTATATAGCACATTTTATACCCAGAGGCAACTCAGTGTGCTTTATACATAAAACAAACATTTAACAGTAGGAACTGGAAGCATAAAAACATACCATTAAAAAATAAATAAATAAAACCCACTTATAGTAAAGAATTGGGAACATTACAACATACAATTTAAACCAGCCAGGAGAAAATAATAAGGTAGATGAAAGTGGTGTTATAATAAAGTCTATTCCTTTTCTTTTGCCATAGCACTGTTGTGTGTGTGTGTGTGTGTGTCTAGTTATAAAATCTCAGGAAGTTTTTAAAGGTCACTGAAATATGTGACTTTTAAATAATTTATCCAATTTACCAAAAGAAAAACATTTAAATGTCAGCCAGGCTGCAGACTGAGCCTCTTATTTTAAGAGAAATTGAACCAAACAAGTTGCTAAAACTGCTTTTCTCATCACTTTCCTACTTTCGTCTTCATGACCTCATTTTTTTTTTATTTGAAAGTTTTTAATACGAGGAACAAAATAAATTTTTGTCACAGCGGATTAAAACTTGTATTATTTGTTAGACTGTCTTTGATGCCTTTTTAGAGCCTGACTGATTAATTAGTTGGGCTGATTTTAAAGGTCCTAAATGTAAGAATCACATTCCTGCTCAGTAGTGACACCAGGTGGCCGTTAAGGGAACTGCAGTCAGCGAGCAGCGGCTAAAGACTATTTAAATATATTGATATTGGTCTATCATATATTGTTACGAGTGTCTGATAACCACATTTGAGGGATTATCGCAAAAGTTGTGTGTTTTTGTGTTTATATATAAGATCGGCCGTTTATCGTTATTAGAATTATTTTATTCCTTTATATCGGCATCGGTCCAAAAACCCAGCATCAGTCAGGCCGTAGATGTCCTTTTACACATCTCAAAAGATCTTTAACAGGCCTCCTCCCCCCAAAAAAAACCTACACAAATCTGAGTTAATCAACCACTCAAACCTCAAACCATCAACTTTTTCTTTACAAACCGTTCTGGTTAAACATCGGTAGGCTCAGTGAGCTGCGGCCGGGGAGCAACACGCTCTGGTTTTATTGTGAAATATGTGATTATTTTCACCTTTTTGGACATAAAAAACAGAACAGGTAAGTTATGTTCTGTTATCACTCTGGAACTTGTTTTCTGCTCCTTGAGTTGAGGAAATAATGTTTCTGTTATCTGTGTACGCTTGGGATCGGACGATTTGTCATCGCAGGGTTTGTTTTGTTCGTGTATCTCTAGTCAGATAGCATTGTTTTTGTTGCAGTGAATACCAGCTGTTTGTTAATAACGAGGGAGAAGCAAAAACTAAAATATTTTGGATTGTAGTTGAAAAAACAGCTCGAGACCTTAACATAGAAATCAGTCCACAGGCTGTTAGACAATCAAGTCAAAGAGAGTCTAATGTTGAGTTACGCCAAAACCTGTTCACTCATTGGCAATAAAAAGGCAATTAATACATGTACTAACTTAACAACAACAACTTAGCAATTATTACATAAAGGAACACAAATTATATACTGGTATAGCTGATTGGGAAATTGGGTTTGAGACCAATCTAATGAAGTTCTGTTCAGAGCTGCAACAATTAGTCGATTGAAAGGAGATCAACTATTACAATAATAAAAGTAAACTTTCCAGTAACTAATAATGATCCACTGGGTCGGTCAGATATGGAAACACTAAAATAACAAGCTTTTCTTTGTCTTAGAGTTTAATAAATTGAATATTTGGACTGAATCAGACAAAACAAGCTGTTTAATAACATCATATTTATGCTCAGAGATGCTGTGATAAACATATTTAACCATTTTCTGGAACAATTAATCTACAAAACAAGAAAATAACCTCCAGATGAGTTAATAATGACAGTAATCATTAGTTGCAGCTCTACATGTACGTATGCGTGATTAGTAACCAGGTTGTGTGTGTGTGTGTGTGTGTGTGTGTGTGTGTGTGTGTGTGTGTGTGTGTGTGTGTGTGTGTGTGTGTGTGTGTGTGTGTGTGTGTGTGTGTGTGTGTGTGTGTGTGGCCACCTTCTCCAATTTCATGCTTGTTAACATGGTCAAAAGAAAATAAAAAGGTTTGTAAAGTGCTCTCAGTGTGGCAGCGCCTCTGTTTCTGCAGCTGATTAATTAGATGTCCCAGTGTAGTTATGAATGTGCCTCTTAAAGTCTTCACTAATAAGCAACTGTCTACAACCTCAGACAACCTTCTCTTCTCCTGCTAATGAGCTTAAACGCAGTCGGAAGAACAGCGAGGCGATCGGAAGCGTTTTGCTGTAGAGCCGAGCTGAGCTGAAGCCTCATTAAAACATTACATCTACATTTCACACGTTTAGCAGCGCCGCTCCGCTCGAGAGGCTCGTCGACACCGAGCTGGAAATGTACTGCGTGGTTTTAGAGGCCTAATGAAGAGCTTTCTCTCAGAGGTGTGGACGTGTCAAACACAGATGTGACTTCATGTTAATGTAAAAAGACAGATAGACAGCAGTAGGAAAATGACAGGAAAGATAATATATTACTTTTATTAGTCCAACAATGGGGAAATTTGCATTATTACAGCAGCATGTGGACAGTAAGAATAGAATATAAATGATAAGCACAAAAACTATAAGAACAATGATGGTAAAATTATATAATAACAATAATCGTGACATTATTTACATTATTACAACAGTTATATTGGTATGAAGTGATATTATTATTATTGCACAGATTAAAGTGAAATACATTTATCAATATTGCACACAGTTGAAATTAGTATTATTGTCTGTATACATGAAATACTAATATTGCAGAGTATTGGACATTAAAAGTGCAGCGTGTCAAATTGTCCAGGTTTCGGGGGGGGGGTTGATGTTTACTTGGAGCAGTGCTGGTTGTACAGTCTGACAGCTGGAGGGAGGAAGGAGCTGCGATATCGCTCCTTCACACATTGTGGATGAAGGAGTCTGTTGCTGAAGGAGCTCTGCAGTGCAGTCAGGGTTTCTTTCATGGGGTGGGAGTCGTTATTTATCAGAGAAGGAGGAAGAGGAGAAAGATGAAGGAAAAGTCTGCAGCTGGACTCGAACCAGAGACGTTGTGGTTCATTGTTAATAATACTGCTTCTAATAACTTTATTTGTAAAGCACCTTTCATACAATAAACGCAGCTTAAAGTGCTTTACAACAAAAATAAATTACATACATTCACATAAAAGGAGCATAAATGTAATATAATATGGAAAATACAAATAAAAACAGTACATAGTAAAAGTAGTTAAGAAATAGAATAAAAACATATGTATATATATGAACTGGCTTTCCTCATATCTAAAGGTAATTTGTTCCATAATTTTGGGGCGTAGTTGTTGGGACTCTTACCAGAGACGTTGTAGTTAATTGTTGGGACTCTAACCAGAGACGTTGTGGTTAATTGTTTGGATTCTAACCAGAAACGTTGAGTTTAATTGTTGGGACTCTAACCAGAGACGTTGTGGTTAATTGTTGGGACTCTAACCAGAGACGTTGTAGTTAATTGTTGGGACTCTAACCAGAGACGTTGTGGTTAATTGTTGGGACTCTAACCAGAGGCGTTGTGGTTAATTGTTGGGACTCTAACCAGAGACGTTGTGGTTAATTGTTTGGATTCTAACCAGAGACGTTGTGGTTAATTGTTGGGACTCTAACCAGAGACGTTGTGGTTAATTGTTGGGACTCTAACCAGAGACGTTGTGGTTAATTATTGGGACTCTAACCAGAGACGTTGTGGTTAATAGTTTGGACTCTAACCAGAGACGTTGTGGTTAATTGTTGGGACTCTAACCAGAGACGTTGTGGTCAATTGTTGGGACTCTAACCAGAGACGTTGTGGTTAATTGTTGGGACTCTAACCAGAGACGTTGTGGTTAATTGTTGGGACTCTAACCAGAGACGTTGTGGTTAATTGTTGGGACTCTAACCAGAGACGTTGTGGTTAATTGTTGGGACTCTAACCAGAGACGTTGTGGTTAATTGTTGGGACTCTAACCAGAGGCGTTGTGGTTAATTGTTGGGACTCTAACCAGAGACGTTGTGGTTAATTGTTGGGACTCTAACCAGAGACGTTGTGGTTAATTGTTGGGACTCTAACCAGAGGCGTTGTGGTTAATTGTTGGGACTCTAACCAGAGGCGTTGTGGTTAATTGTTGGGACTCTAACCAGAGACGTTGTGGTTAATTGTTTGGACTCTAACCAGAGACGTTGTGGTTAATTGTTGGGACTCTAACCAGAGATGTTGTGGTTAATTGTTGGGACTCTAACCAGAGACGTTGTGGTCAATTGTTGGGACTCTAACCAGAGACGTTGTGGTTAATTATTGGGACTCTAACCAGAGATGTTGTGGTTAATTGTTGGGACTCTAACCACAAACCCAAACAGGTGCCGTAACCTCAAGTTAATAATAGCTTTGTACTTTTTTTTAGCTTTTACAGTCACAGGACTCTTAGGCACACATGTTACTTACATACATTCATGTACTTGTATTGCGAAACATTTCCAGTGAATGCTTTTAAAGGGTAGTGACAAAGATAAAAGAGGAAATGAAGAGAGTAGGCCTTTCACAATAATTAATGTTGCATTATAGACAAGAATCTAAACATGTGAAGTCCCTAAATATTTGCACAGTAATATTCTGGTTTGTAAAACACAAGACGGCACCAAGAACTGAGACCTTTTTCTAAGTTATAGGAAGGAGCAGTTACATATCTCTCATTTTCTG